>NC_058056.1:15746928-15924428 GCF_020085105.1 Siniperca chuatsi
ATAATGCCGGAGATTTAATCAGTGGCCAAGAGGAAAAGCAGGACCAAATCAATAGATGCCTGGCTGTTTGCTCCCCTGCTTTGAAGGTGAATCTGGGCCTTGCTACATAAATTGGACTAATTGAAGAGCATGCTAGGAAACAAGCCCCTTATAAAGCATGTCTGTGTCAGCATGATACTTGTATATGAATATCAACCCAGAAGTGCAGAGGCTGAGATAATAAGCTGCCATAAGATTGGAAATAAAAGTAGAAGGGATAACACAATATTAGTTGTATTTGAGCTGATAACATCTGTCCACACTCATTTAGGTGATAAGCGTGGGTGTACTGCAGCATCAACAGCAATACCACTTGGTTTGGGTTGTGGAATTATAGCTCACATTTTATTTTCTAAGTAGTAGAAAGGATATGTTTCATGGCACTATGTATCAAGTATGTTCCTCTTCACAGAGCAGCATCAATGATCTATGTTTTCACACTGTAAAATGTGTGTGAGTGTTAAAAGGGCCCCTTGCATGCTGAGCTGAGGACATAAATCAAGTGACAGTGATACATCTCATCAGCAGAGACAACAAATTAAAAACACTCACCCATGAGACACTGCTGTTCAATAAATTGGCCTTATTTTCAGGGGGAAAATGGGGCATTCTCAACACAAAACAATCAATCAAAGTAAATGACACTGCTATTCACAAATCTGTCACTGCAGAGCATTGCTGTATTAACCATTGGACCTATTGGCTGGTCAAGTTGAGATCTTCCCTGAGACCTCATTCCATCTCAGGTCTCTCGTGGGGGTGGGGCCTAAGGTCTTAGTCCTCGGGTTGGCCTTAATTAATAAGTTTTGTAGTAATGGCGAGAACAACAGGAGGTGTTAACCCTGTTAGTAGAGAGGCATGTTATAGCATTAGGCTCCTCTGAAGGGAGCAGGGGAGGGGGAGAATTAAAAGATCTCTGCTGTGGATTGGCTCCCAATGCACCAGGAAGGAGATTTGAGCCCAAATGAAATGATTGTATCAGATAGAAATCGATAGCAATCCATGCCTTCCTTAATCCTGCACTAGCTCCCAGATCACTCCCTGGTGAAGGCAATCTCTCAGCCATCATTACGACACACAGATCGATAGTGGGCAGCGAGGCCTCTGGTTAAGTTTCTGGCTACACTGCAAAAGTATGGGAGAGTAAAGGAGAAGAAAGACAATGCAAGATGATGAGAGAGGCCACAGGGTGTTAGAATGGCTTTGGGTGTCTGACAAAGTACAACCGTACTGTTGTTAAAGGTAATTACCAAGAGAAGACAGCAGAAAACAGGTAATCTACCTCGCCAAAAAAAAACAACAACCCCAAAACAACAACTTTAAATCCTGCCAAAGCTCCAAAGCACAAAATCTTTTGTTGTGTTATTATCTCACAATGGGGGATTTGAGTTAAGCGCCAAGCATATTCCGCTTCAAGAGATAGATGATGAAGCTTGGAACTGTGTTTTATGGTTGTAATCAGAACAGGTGCAAATCATCTATCAAGGCATAATAACATTTTACAAAGTGCTTTCTTGTCTGCAATACTCCTGACATTATGTTTCAGTTTATGCCTCGACCAATGAAAGAGACCATCTCATATGTCTCACTGGCAATGTCTCGGGATCTGAGTGAAGAAAAACAGGCTTGAGTTATTATGGGGGATTTTGGTCTTGCAGTGATTGCATTCGTGTGATGTAAGAGAAAAAACAACAACAATACAATGATAAATCAGAAGATTTGCAGACTGGGAGCAACACCTGCAGAAAAAGCATCATGAAGTAAATAAAATAACTTTGAGGAGATGTTTGTGCACAAAACTAGTATTAGAGTATTTGTCATGCATTTTCTTCTTGAAAAATTAATTGGTGTATTGTCATTAACATCAGTGGCCGGAACAACAGGAGGATCCATCATTAACACCAGTGGCCCGAGCAGCTGGAAGCACAGAGAAAGCACCTTTGGGTTCAGCCTCTGCTTTCTGTGTTTTGTTGTCAAGTCAAAGCATCTGTTTAAAACCCCTCAATTAAAAACTGCAAGTTGGGTGCTGCTTTAATGATAGCTGTGATTTTAATCAGGAGCATGATATTCCTAGTAGGTCCTAGAGGTCTGGAGGCCTCACTGCACACATCAACTTATCTCTTTCTTAAAGCTCCCTTTCTAATTTCCCACCTCTGTCAAAGTCTGCTCTGCTCTCCCAGCGCTCACCTTCATCCTCTTCTCCCCCCCAGCAGACCTTGCTGTTAGGATGTACATATTGAATAAATACAATGCACCACAAGTAATTAATTCCATTAGCATCAATATTCTACTCATGAGCAGCAAACACAGGCAGGGAGAGCTGGTACATGAAATCTCTGTGATGGAAAGCATAGTAAGGGGATATGAGTGGGAAGATAGATAGAAAGAGGGAGAGAAGGATTGTTTACTCTCTCCCTATTCTCTGTCTCTGTCTTACCGTCTTTTTTCTCCATCCTCTCTGAAGAAGCCCGCTGGTGCGAAGGAACTTCTCCCAGCAATTAAGACGGGCCGCAGACACTCAGCGTAATTACCGCCGCACATTGCTGCTGTCACAAAACTCAGCTTGCCCTCTGGTCATAAAAAACACACTGAAGAATATTTAGAAATGAATTATTCAGAGTGATTGTTCGTACTCAATTATTCATGGGACCCCAGCGAAGGGAGATTTGCATCTCAACGCTGTAAATATTATTAATCTTGCCAATTACAAAATTATCTGCCGCTCCAAATTCTTCAAATGATGTTCCAAATGTGTGCAGCATTTTATAGCCTTTAATGTTTAAGTGGCTTGAAATTAATGTGCTGCAGCTTTTACAAATCATCTGGAAAACAAATCAAGCTCTTAGGAATGGGATTTCTCATAGTATGTGAGACATAGTTACACCACAAAACAGCAAAATGTTTGGATTTTAATCTAAACCTAATGGTCAGAATGTTTGTAGCCCTAGAAAAAGAAAGAAAAGAAAGAAAGAAAAAGCTGTAAACTATTATGTTCAATGTTAGATAAAGCAAATTTTATATGCAACATATAACCATGGGCTACATTTGGTTCCTTTAAATATTTTGGGGATTTTAGATTTCAAATTTCAGACATTGTACTCAAGTACTTTCACACTGTAGTAACGGAAATACAGATACAAAGGCAGCAACACAAGACTAATGTATTCATTTTAATTTCTACTTACCATAGCATGTCTCAGTCTTCAAAGAGGTCTGATATTAACCACTTTTATGAGTTTTTAAACACAACAGCATGTTCCAAACATTCCAATTTGTGTCCAAAACTGCAGGTGCATCTTCTAAAGTGTGGCATATAATCTCCAGTGTTTCCTGCCAACTGGTAAAGGAAGCCTCATTAGTTCAGCTGATACAGTATTTCTGCATGGTTGTGATGTGGACAAAATACATGTGACAAATACAGGTGAATATGAGGCCATTTTGCAGGACCAGGTGCAAAGACCTCACATATTACATGTACATATTCAAATTGTCCCCATTCACAACATTAAATAAAGCTAATAGTGGATTAAGACAAAGGAACACTAACATGAAATTACCTGGCAACACTTAAGGATGAAAAAGCACTGTAATGTGATCACGGTTGGAGGTGAAGGTAACGTTACTGTAGAGTTGGCAGGAAGTAAACAGACGAGCAGTTCGTAAAACGGATATACTTCACAATACATTGTGCAAGCAGAGAAATAACCCTAGCACGACACCTGTCTTCTCTGGCGCAGTGACGGCAACAACAAAAGATACGTGGTCAAATGAGCTAAAACACTTTCTAAAGGTGCTAAAGTCTTCATACTTGTAGCTGTGATCATATGTGTTATTCAGTAGTGTGGCAAGCTAATAATTTGACTCTGGTCATACACATATTGCTCATTTCACTTGGCTGTACAAATTGAAATTCACTGCCATTAATATATATATGGTTAACACATCATCTCACCCTCCCAAACTCATTTGAGTAAGCTCATAGAGCAAAAGTATGAACCTACAGTCATCATGGGATGCTTTCAGAGTAACTGAGGGAAAATTTCCCTGCACACCTGATTCTTAAACTGGTGACAACAGGTTATGTCATCAACACATGTAGCTATCAATAACTTTGTCGTTAAGGAGAGGGGAGGAGAGGAAATATAAAAAAATATTCAACATCATTAGTTGCAAAAGTAGCTAAAGTGAGGATGTCTAGTTTTAATGTATTTGACCAGAAATCTACAAAATTTACAACAAGCCAATGTAATCCACATTATTCTATTTTCATATATTTTTCATAATTTACGGTTAGGGGTTAGCCTTAACCATCTGTTTTAATTTTTTTTAAAACATGGAATACAATTTGGTCATTATCTTTTATTTCACCTCTTTTAGTCTCTCCAAATGCATGATAGAACATATAATCTATAAAATGCAAATCGAGGTCCATCACCAGACACTTAATTAAATTTATGTCAAGTTTGATATTACAGTAAGCCTTTCTGGTCTTGAACAATGTCACAGATCATGACAAATGGAATACATGCTGGGCTACAGTAATCATTTGTCCAGGCTGATAGAAAGTCCACTGTATTAGGTTGGAGAGGTTGGCGGCCAGAACCCTTAAGTTGTGTAATTGTCTAGAATACGTGACTTTCCTGTCCTTAACTGAGTGCCCAAAAATGGAACTTTATTTGGGTGCACAAAATCTTCAAATCGTAATTAAAATTTTTGAACCAACAGACTTAAAGGTCCAATGTGTAACATTTAGGAGGAGCTATTGGTAGAAATGAAATATAATATTTACAAGTATGTTTTCATTAGTGTATAATCACCTGTAAATAAGAATCTATGTGTTTTCATTACCTTAGAATAAGCCGTTTTTATCTACAGAGGAAGCAGGTTCCCTTCCACCGAGGCTGCCATGTTCCACTGCCATGTTTCTACAGTAGCCCAGAACGGACAAATCAAACACTGGCTCTAGATAAGGCCGTTTGCATTTTTCGTGAGTTTTGCAGTCACCATAGTACCTACATGCTTGGAAGGGGAGGATGAGGCGAGTGGTATTCAAATGGTTGCAAACTGCAATTTCACCGCTAGATCCCACTAAATCTGGACCTTTAAGACACTGAGAAAATCAGAATCAGAATCAGAATCAGAAATACTTTATTGATCCCCGTAGGGAAACTCTTTGTTACAGTAGCTCGCCTTTACGTCAGTGCACACAGGAGAAAACGATATTATACACTATAAACAGGTCAGAAATAAATAAATTAAGTAACATGTTGGTATAAGTATAAGATAAACTAAGTGTCGAGTACCAAGTGGGTTTACTGGTAGATGGTGAAGTACAGTATAAATACAATGTCACTAATTATGTAATAAATAATAGTAAAAGCGGAGGTGCATGTACTGTCGAGAGTAATTGAGGTATATCCGTAACAATAAATAAGAAAAACTAACAAGGGAAAACTAATATTGCACTTGAGGAGTAAACAGAATATTGCACAATTATTATTAATTATGGCGGAGATGTAATGTTCAATGACCAGTTTAGTGACCTAGGGTCAAACAGACTAATCCTTAGAGGGAGGAGTTAAATAGTTTGATGGCCACAGGCAGGAATGACTTCCTGTGGCGCTCTGTGGTGCTTTTTGGTGGGATGAGTCTTCCGCTGAAGGTGCTCCTTTGTTTAGCCAGCATGTCATGGAGCGGGTGGGAGACACTGTCCAAGATGGCGTGTAGTTTGGCCAGCATCCTCCTCTCTGACACCACCGCCAGAGAGTCCAGCTCCACCCCCACAATGTTACTGGCCTTACGGATCAGTTTGTTCAGTCTGTTTGCGTCCCGCTACCTTTAACCTGCTGCCCCAGCATGCAACAGCATACAGGATAGCACTGGCCACCACAGACTCATAGAACATCTTCAGCATTGTCCGGCAGATGTTGAAGGACCTCAGCCTCCTCAGGAAATAGAGGCGGCTCTGGCCCTTCCTGTAAACAGCCTTCTTCAGAGTGTTCTTGGTCCAGTCCAGTTTGTTATCTAAGTATACTCCCAGGTACTTGTAGTCCTCCACAATGTCCACACTGACCCCCTGGATGGAAACCGGGGTCACTGGTGCCTTGGCCCTCCGTAGATCCACAATCAGCTCCTTTGACTTTGTCGCATTGAGCTGCAGATGGTTCTGCTCGCACCATGAAACAAAGTTACCCACCACAGCCCTGTACTCCGTCTCATCACCACCGCTGATACATCCCACCACAGCAGAGTCATCAGAAAACTTCTGAAGGTGGCAGGACTCTGTGTGGTGGCTGAAGTCCGTGGTGTAGATGGTGAAGAGGAAGGGAGAGAGGACAGTCCCCTGAGGGGCCCCAGTGTTGCTGACCACGCTGTCTGACACAGTGCTGCAGCAGCCGCACGTGCTGTGGTCTGCCAGTCAGGTAGTCCACAATCCAGGACACAAGGGGCGCCCACCTTCATCGCTGCCAGCTTCTCTCCCAGCAGGGCAGGCCGGATGGTGTTGAAAGCACTGGAGAAGTCAAAAACATGATCCTCACCGTGCTTGCCGGCCTGTCCAGGTGGGTGTGGATGCGGTTAAGCAGGTAGATGATGGCGTCCTCGACTCCCAGCCGGGGCTGGTAGGCGAACTGAAGGGGGTCCAGGAGGGGTCTGACGATGGGCCGCAGCTGTTCCAGCACTAGTCTCTCCAGGGTCTTCATTATGTGGGAGGTCAGTGCCACCGGTCTGTAGTCCTTGGAGCCACTGGGACGTGGCGTCTTCGGCACAGGAACGAGGCAAGATGTCTTCCACAGAATGGGGACCCTTTGAAGACTCAGGCTCAGGTTGAAGACGTGTTGAAGGACTCCACAAAGCTGGGGGGCACAGGCTTTTAGCACCCCGGGGCTAACGCCATCGGGGCCTGCAGCCTTGTTCGAGTGGAGCCTCATCAGCTGTCCTCTCACCTGGTCAGCCGTCAGGCACACAGCAGAAGTTACAGGTGGGGGAGGGGGGGTCGTCGGTCTGGAGAGGGCGTTAGCCTGATGGGGAGGGGGAGCAGAGTACTCAGAGGAGATTGAGGGCCGACAGCAGCTGAGTTAGAGGGGGGATGACCAGGAGCCGGTGTGTCGAATCTGTTAAAGAACAGATTAAGTTCGTTGGCCCTGTCCAAGCTGCCTTCAACTCCTCTGCTGCCAGTCGGTCTGAAGCCAGTGATGGTCTTCATGCCGCTCCAGACCTCCCTCATATTGTTCTGCTGGAGTTTCCGCTCCAGCTTCCTCCTGTACTTCTCTTTGGCCTCCTGATTTTCACCTTTAGGTCGGCCTGGATTGCCCTCACCTCCTCCCTATTACCATCAGTAAAGGCCCTCCTCTTGGCATTTAGAATGTCCTTGATGTCTTTTGTTACCCACGGTTTGTTATTTGGGTAACAATGGACCGTCTTGGTTGGGACATTGCAGTCCACACAGAAGTTAATGTAGCCAGTGATGCACTCAGTGAGCCCGTCAATGTCCTCTCCATGAGGCTCACAGAGTGCATCCCAGTTTGTCACTTCGAAACATTCCTGCAGTGTCTCATAGGCCTCCCCTGACCATCTCCTCACTGTCCTTGTGGTCGCAGGCTGCCTTTTAACTAGAGGCACATAGCAGGGTTTAAGGTGAACCAGGTTGTGGTCTGACCTACCCAGAGGGGGGAGGGGAGAAGAGCTGTATGCATCCTTAACGTTGGCATACAGCAGGTCCAGTGTCCTCTCCTCCCTAGTAGGACAGCTCACATACTGGGTGAAATTAGTCAGTGTTGTTGAAACACTGACATGGTTGAAGTCACCCGAGATTAAAATGAGTGCACTCGGGTGTTGAGTCTGGAGATGTGCTATGGCGGTGTGAATGGCGTTGCACGCCGATGCCGGGTTAGCAGAGGGGGGGATGTAAACAGCCACAACAATGGCATGTGAAAATTCCCGTGGCAGATAATATGGCCGGAGTCCCACAGCTAACAGTTCAATGTCCGGGCTACAGATACTCTGCTTGATGGTAATGTGACCAGGGTTACACCAAAAAGGAGCCAGTTTTATTTTTCAAATTAACAACTACATGCATTTCATTAATCTCCTTGAGGTTACATATGTGAGAAACATATAAAAACTTGCAAAACTGCTGACAACAACAATTAATAAAATAACATAATTTATTTGCATTCCATGTCTCTATGTGTTTATTACACAAATACCTACATTCATTTAAAAATGTATCTGATGCATACATTACATGGAATCAGCAATGATGTACAGTACGGATACAAAAACACCCTAATGCCATTGACCTATGGAGTGAAGTGAGTTTATTTATAGTTAATGGTAATGCACCATCTTAAGTGACTCCATAAAATATGGCCTTGGAGGAGCATTACTGTAAAGCTAAAGGAGAGCGCTTCGCTGTTGGTAAGTCCAATAGCCAGCCAACTGGATCTATCCATTCATAAACGCAACCATCCATTGAGTGGTGTATATAGGACATCAGCAATCTGGATTTTAATAGTAACCCCGTGTCTCTCGGTTGTCTGCCTGCTGCTTCTCTGGGTCTCAGGATGAATGGGGGAGTGACACGTTGTAATGCTTCAGGCTGAGGAGCTCACTTTAATAGGCCTAGACTTAATTAGTATGGGACTCCCCCTGTACGGAAAGATAAATCCTAACCCCCAGAAAGTAAGGCTGCTGACACACTTACAAACACAAATATACAAACATGATATACACAAACAGATAGAAACACACTCACACACAGATTCAGTATAGATGTACGCATTAACCGAGGCAATTTTCAGTTTTCAATGCCCTTTGAGCGCTGATGTGGTGCTGATAATACTTTAAAATTATACAGACTTCCTTCTCTCTTTCTTTTTCTCTCCCTCCCTCCCTCCCTCCCTCCCTCCCCCTATCCACTGTATCTTTCCCTCATTGCCTTGCAGGCTACAGAGTGATGTGTCATTTTATAATCCTGTGCTGGCTAAATTACATTAGGAATATCCTCTCATTAATTAAACCTGCTATTGGCAGCACCTGAGATAAAATAGATTATAAGAGCTTAAAGTGAAAACACAGAGCACAAAACGCCAGCGTCAGCACTTTGCATGTGTCAAATTGTGCATGCATGTGTTCCTGGGAATATGGGAAAGAGGAGAGATCGAGAGGGAGAGACTGCAGGAATAAATGGCACAGTTAAGATCTGTTGGTGTGCTTTTGTCTATAGATAGTGCTACAGCAGATACATCCATGCACCCTCTGTGCTTTAACGTTTATCCTTTTAGAGATGGTTTATCCATAACAGGATTAGTTTTAGGGTTAATGGACGCTATTCACATGCTCTTGCACTGCTTCTGACAGGTGGTATACATAGAGTCCATAGTAAAACAACTCCTGTCATCAACACATTCTGCAACTCTGGCACCAGCTGGGAGTACTGTAAGACTTATATTCCTCAGAATGGTACTACTAATCTATTGGGAATACTTTTTGTCACTAAGTGCAGTGATTTGATCTTTCAACTTGATTATCTCCTTACAGACATATAATATCTGTGCAACTGCAAAAAGTGCATTTTACTCTGGTTTTCTGTGGGTCACAAAATGAATACGAAATCCATGTGATGTTTTGATATAATAGTCTGGCTTTGAAGAGAGTATTCAATTTCGTTTTTGGGCAGGGGTAGGGTAACCAACTCCGGAGCCTATGTAAGGAAAAATCAAAGCAGATATCCCATTAAAATGTATCAGAGATACCTCCTTCAAACAAATTAATCATGATAAAAATTCACATTAAACACACTCCTCTTGGTAGCTGTCAAAACTGATTAATGCAAAGGAAAGAGGAGAGAGGGGAAGGGAGAGAGAGAGAGAAAGAGAAAAATACTTGTATAAATATTAAGTGAGTCCGAGTGGGAATGCATGTTGCCTTTGTATGCACACCGTGTAAAAGCTATTGTGAAGTTCATGCAGGTCCCTTACAAACGAATAAATCACTGCCTTCGGACAAATTAATCAAAGTGCCCAGCTGTTGCTGTGCATGGATAACTGGCGACAGAGGCTGAGACTCCTTCCCCGGGTGTATTGTCTACCCTCCCTTCCTATCTTGAAGCAGTAGACCTGAAGTGGCAGATTGGGTTTGTCTCCCTCTGAGTGATGTAGTGCCACTTCCCACCTGATACTTTATCACCAGGTCAGATGTTTGTTACACTGATACGCTTCTTGCCTTTCTCCCAAAACAATTCAGAGAATGGATTCTGACTTCTGTGACCCTTTGTGTAACAAACACTCACTCGTTTCCTATAGGCAGCCAAAATACACAAACTATTTGACCATTTTGATATTGTTACATAATTTAAAATATAGAATTTTGTTATAAATTATGGAGCCAAAAAACTAAACCAAAAACTAGCCTAGCTAAACTAGCACCAAATGAATATCAATGTTTTATTCTATACAAAGAAAGCAAACTTTTTAATGGATTTGTGAAGATCCTTGCACACTGCAAGAATAGAGAATATCATAAAAAAAGTCAGTGCAGAGAAGGTCTTTGAAATTCAGAACAGAAGAAACATGTCAGCATCATATAAGCACTATGCAAACCAACTTTAGTCCAATCCACACCTACTTCTGTGTCAAATTCAAATCATGACAATGTCAGTCACAATTATTTAGAAGTATACTTATTAAGAATACTCACCCCCTGAGGGCTTGAATGGGGGCTCTGAAAAGTTTTCTACTTTGTTGAAAAAGGCAACTACAGTCAGCTTGAACACATACTGTAAGAGTTACATAGCAGTTACTAGTTTTATTCATATTGTTTAGTAGCCTTTAATATGCATGGTACACTCATATCGAATGATAGTGTATTTGGAAAAAATCTATAAGACAGAGGAGACAGTGAATGGTCACTGATTTATGTCTTTTGCTTTAATTCACCCCTGTACCCTTGAAAAACTGCCAGGATAACCCTACACTTGTACTGCAAGTCAGTGAGTGGGTGCCATCATCATGGATGATAGTCATACATGTGACATTGTTGTCACCTGCTCTGCCTCCAGCGTCACCATGCACTTAAGGTAATGGAGACATGAGACATTTTGTCCGTTGCCTCATTTTCCCTGAAAACATTTAATACCTTCTGATCATATTCCTGGACTGTGCTCGGGATTTTGCTATTTTCTCCGATTCCTGAAGTGATTGTGAACCCACTGCCCCACCCTGTTCTTTCTATTCTGTGTCTCTCTGTCTTGCTGACTGCTGATGTCCTCTGCAGGGGAAATCACTCTAAGAAGAAGTTTACTTTGTGTTAATCTCATAAATGCCCTGCGTCTCCCCTCTTTTGTCCCCCCATGATGCAGGCACGCAATAAACCACTTACATAAACCTCTCCTCTGAGACAGCCCAGAAAAAACAGCTGACATGTTCAAAGTTCCACTCTGCCTTTCTCTCTCTCTCAAGATGCTTGTGATTTCCACCAGGAATGCTTTATTTGGATCCTTTATTACATGTGCTGTCCCAAAGTCTTGAAGGGCAGTTTTAATATGTGAATTCTCTGCTCTGTAGCACACTGAAAAACACTGACATTTATGAGCACAAATGCATTTCACTGGACCACTTGTTGTTAAGTGATCAATATAGGATGGCATCAGTGTAGGTGATGTAAGTTACTGCTATAGTGCCGAGAAAGGGATATTTTACAATGTACTTGTAAAGTCTATGATGTGATTTTTTGACTATGCAATAGCTCCACAGGAGTAGTAGTGTCACTGAAAACTATCAAAAATTTGAGGGGAAATTTTGACAATACAAAACTGAATATGAGTAAACAGTAGACACTGTTTCAAGTAATCATCATATCCGATAGAAAGCATGCTTCCAGTACAGAGCACAACTATACCTTTCATGATGCCGCCTTTTCTTTTTCTGAAAGTCTGTGCAGAGCCACATATGTATTTAAAGCTGTACTAATCAATATTTTTATATGAACAATGGGTGAAATGACTATGCGTAATGTGAAAGGGGTTGCCCGTAGTGACAAATCCACAGAGAATTTTCACCCAACTCTGCAGTTCTGCTAAGCTCTATCAAACATCTTTCAGCTCATTGTTTTGGTTTTAGGTCCCGCAATTTTACTCTTTTGGTTCAGTCCGCTATCATCAGCCTCCTTTCTAGATGCACTGGGCAGCAGTTTTCAGTGAATAAGCTTTGATAAACCCACTCTACACTACCTGCCCAACATCAAACGGCAGACAGACAAAGTTAAGGACGAGCTGGTAAACATATATAGTCAAGCATTTAACAGCCAGTGGGAACCAAAGCAGAGCTCCAAGGTCAGTCTATTCACTATTCAACATTATCAAACCAAATGAGTTAATACATTTATAACCTTACAGAATAATCTAGTTGTTGAGATTTCACAATATAAAAATGCATCATCCTTGTTAATCCATCCAAACTTCCCATACTCTACACAACGCAGTGCTGATCAGATTTCTACTCAACTAAATGGACAGATGGACTCACTGCTATTTTCCTACAATTTTAAAATGACATTGATGTTCCCAATGGCAGCCTCAGGTTGGTTATATGTCATGCACCAAACATTATTTGGTTGAAGAGGTTGCTGCAATAGAAATATTTCATTTTGCACAGCCACCATAAAAAAAAAACCCAAACGGTTATCTGTCATAATGCGACTGAGAAATGGACGCTCAACAGAGAAGTCAATTTCTAGTTATAACCATACTATATTAATTCTCAGGTCAATAAACGTTCTGTACAGGTTTAAAAGTGATAACATAACAGAGGTGGACTAAATCATCCACCCAAATTTTGTTTGTTCTAACTGTTTGTGTGTGTGTGTGTGTGTGTGCATTTGTTGGCTTTCAGGCATCTTTCCCTAAATTTCCACACAACCTTGTATTGGAAAGCCTGTGCTCAGACTGTACTTTCTTTTTCACTTTATTCTGATTGGTGAGTCAGGACACATAGGCACCATCATCATTCATTACCTGTTCTTTTCCACTCCTCTTTTCATATCTTTCTATACCCTCACACCTATTTCCATCTCCTTTAGTCAATTCTCTTTTCCCTCCATCTCCACGGAAGCTCTCACTCCACCCTACACCATATGATGTGCCATCATTCACCTCGAGAGAGCTATTCTCTCTCTGAATGGGATCATAATCGGCCCAGCTTTGCTTTTAATAGCCAAAGTGACAATACCTTGCATGTGCATATGGGTGAATGTGTGTGTCTTTCTGTGTCTGACACCTCTGTGGCTGCATGGATGAGCACGGACAGATGTGCCCACTGGAGCATAACTGCCTGAGTGTGCGGAGACTTGGACATTAATGAGATGGTGACAAAACTCACACTCTCCAATTAAAGAAAGTGAATGGAGGCCATTTAAAACAGAGGGGCTGGAAAGGATGAGAAATGACAAGGATATCCCATAGGGAAGGTGATGGTATGGAGTAATGTGAGGAGGAGGAGAGTTTGAGAGGAATTACCTAGTAGTCAGTTACCAGTCCACACACATTCAAGGATTAAATCTCTAATACAATTGAAGGCATTGTATTTCACCCACCAAAATGATTTGGATTTCTTAAACTTTCTTGTTAAACTCAAAATATTATTAAGAATGGCTATATCCATAAAATACACATTATATACAGTGTTCTAAACTCTATTTAGAGCCTGGAAAATGACACTGACTTAAATTATCATCTGAGGTATTTACATGCTGCTGTTCTGTCACGCTTTATCTTCAATCTTTCCACCTAAGCTCCACCTCATTAGAGGTGCAGGGGCCTTGAGGTGTTACAGGGTCCAATATGTGATAACACCAATCTCCCTGCACGCCTCTCCCCTCCCCAGAATCATGCCTATCAATCTACAGGTATGTGCTCTCAATCAAATTACTACTTAATGGTCCAGCTGCCTCCAACCAAGCTGTGTTAATGTTATGGTTCAGGAAAATTTAAAAGACTTCTGTGGAACATTGGACAGTCAGTCACTGTTGTTTGAAATGGAGGTGCACTCCTACATTTCTGTTTCTACTATTTATGTTTGAGACCAACATCACACTGTTTTTAATCTGCTTTATGTTGCTGTGCTGTGTCAAACAATAATAAAGTCCATTCCGTTCTTGATTTGTTAAGTTGCTGAATGCTTGAAGACTTCCTTCAGCTGTTTTATAGTAAAACAAGACTAAGAGTCTACAGCCTTGCTAGTGGCCCTGTGAGGCTGTAACTGTTAAGAAAACCAAACTGTTCGATAGATAAACCAAAGTACTGGATATATTGAAATTTTGACCCATGATGGCACTAGATGAAAAGTTAGGGGATCACTAAAGCTCACAAAAACCATGAGAATCTGCATGGTAATCCATTCAACAGCTGTCAAGACATTTCAGTCTGAACCACAAATGTCAATCTGCTGATGGGGCTTGAGGACAAATAATTTTTCAACAAAGTCACTAGCATTCATCCATATTAACGTATGTTGCAAAATGTATTCAGGTGTAGACATATTTCATTGGATAGGTAAACATTTGTGACAATGGTGGCGCTAGATAAAAACCCAGGCGATCACCAAAGTCATTAGGATTCATCCTCTGGGCACCATGGATATCTGTACCAAATTTCATGGCAATCCATCCAAAAGTTGTCGAGACATTTTGCTAAAAACTAAAAATGTCAACCTCATTGAGGTTTCCTCATAGAGGAAAAATCAGGGGCTCACCAAAGTCATTAGGATTCATCCTTTGAACAATGAATGTCCATACAAAATTTTAATAATCCATCCAATAGTTGTTGAAATATTTCAGTCTGCACCAGAGTGGCGGACCGACTGACTCACCAACAACACCGCTAGCGTGGCTAAGAATAAACTTGGCTGCTTGTTGTTATTTTAGTGTTTTATTACTAGATTATTAATCATGTTTTGGTCCCATTTTATTATGCAGGTGCATGGTTGGCAGGTTCTGACCATCATCCTGGCAAAGCATGCCTTCAAAGTCTGGCTCATTGGAGAACTGCCATTATGCTCAGTAGTTTTTTTTTTTTTAGCTTACTATAATGTAGGACTTCTCTCTGCTGCCGTGTTTGGTGGTGCTCTAAACATTCATAATTAGTGTGGGGTTTATCACCTGGAGATATGGTGTTGATGTTGCACTGGGTGCGCGGTGTGCATAATCTTTGACCTATGTCTTACTTTCACGAAAATTCACAAATACAATTTTCACAGATCACCACAAGGCTGTGTGTTGTTACATGTATGGGTCTTCACTCTTGTTATCTGCACTGTGCAGGGGACTTGTTACAAAATAAAAAATAACATACAAGAGGTATGTAGGTACATGAGTGGCAAGTCCTGCTCCCACCATGTATATAGTGTGTTTGGTATGTTGGACCCTTCTGCAGTCAGCATTGATCGACCTCCCTCCCTGGACACTCGATGCAGCATGACCCCTCCAGCAAACAGCCAGTAATTGATCCTGTAGTACTGTTGTGGATTCCCATGGCACACCGACTCTACATGTATGTGTGAGTGTGTGTGTGTCTTGTACGTCTTCCTTTGGCTGGGCTCCTAGCAGTATGCCCCACCTTGCTAACCTCTCCATTGCGTTCAGAATGTGTCCAAAGGCCATAGTGATGGGCAGAGTATTCAGCCTGGACTTACATGCATCTATTTTCACCCATCTCTCTTTTTGCACCTCGCTCTTCTCTTATTTATTTTTTTCTATACAGTCTGCAGCACTTATCCAGTGCCTGATGAAACCTCTCTCCTTTCGGTAAGGTTTCATTCAGACTGCTGCGCAAGTTCGCCTGGTGATCAAATAGCCCTGTGATTTTATGTAGATGAAAGTAAATCACAGCTCGTCCAAGTTGTTTCAATGCTCCGCCACGCTCGATTGTCTAGCCATTTTGAGCGACCCGCTCACCATAAAAGAGCCCATTTCACTTCCATCCAATTTGAGACAGACAGAGAAAAGAGGGGTGTGCCAAGTGAAAAGCCTCAGTCTTGCTTTTGGTGGAAGATTAGCAGCTGCCAGGAAGCTTTCAGATCCTCCAAAGAAAAAAACACACACTCACACATACACTACATACTGTATCTATATGCATGGCCAAATCCACACACTGTCACACACAGACACACACACACACACACACACACACACACACACACACACTACTATACAAATGAACACATACATACGCACAGTCACACAATCAGGTAGTCACTCACACACACACAGAGAAACTTCAATCAGAGCCTTGTCAGAGCAGTTGCTGTTTCTTTCAGCCTCTGTAGCAGTGTATCTGCAATTCAAAGTGCCGTGGGTTTTGCCTCTGCCAAATTATAAGCTCCATTTGCCAGCCTAATTAACGGTTCATAGCATTCAGTGAAATTTATTGCCACAGCCCGGGCACATGCCAAACCAAACAGGATAGACCTCACAGATAACTGTAAACTTGGCTATGGAACCTGACACCTTGAAAAAACAAACTTGTTACAGGGAGTCTGTTTATATACTCCTCTTTCCCTCTTCTCTCTCTCTCTCTCTCTCTCTCTCTCTCTCTCCCGTCTCTCTTCTCGCTCTACTGTCTTGGCTGACAGTTTCTTGACTGTTTCACTTCATGGTCTCTGTGGCGATGGTTGTTAAGAGGGAAAACCCAGACACACAACCTATTCCTTTTGACCACAATTCATTGTATGTTTGTCAGCGGGTGCCCTTTTGGTCAATACTGTTTAGATGCACAGCTGAAATGTGAATCCAGGGGAGAGGACACTATAGGACAAGACAAAGCATGAATTTCAGCCTAACTCACAGACATCACCCAATCTCCTCTGTTTCTTGGGAGCGTAACAAAATCCAGTGGAACATAAACAGCTTGAAAATAAACTGACTCAACTTGAGAGTAAACTCAGCCTTTCACACTAGGTAAAAGGTGTGGTAAAAGATTTTGACACACTGAAAAGAAGGGAGACTTTAAGCCTTAAAGTCTGCTATTAGTAATCTGCAAATCTCTGACACACGTAACTGTACCCACACATATGTAAGAATACTATTTGAGGAGTAAAAACACTCTGCCCAGCAACTGACAGAGTGGAGGTTCCAATCCAGGGAGCACCAATTGCTTCCTCCGGAAATATGTCTCCGTTGCCTTCACTGTTGCGACAGAGGTGCTGAAAGGTGTCCAAAGGGGACCTTTGTCATGTGGCTTCAGCGTTCTATCAAATTTTTGCCTCATACAGGTATGACATTGTCTGGCCAGTCTAGTGGTGTTGTGTTGGTGGGTCTGTTTCTGACTGCAGAAGAGACAACAAAACAAGTCCTCTAGAGAAATGTTCAGTGTGCTGACCTGTGACATGTCCTTTAGATGAGTGTATTATTAAAGCCTCAAAGCTGTGACAATTTCTTCATTTAAGTAAGGCGAATTAAAATGTCACAATGTGTGGTTACAGAAAGCAGAGCCTGCTTTTCTAATCCATCAAAGAAACTTTATGTCCTCTTAAAGTGGGTTTTAGTTAAATGCCCATTTGATGGATAGCAAGCACAGCTCATTCTTGACTAGGCTTTGGTGTTTCAATCCCAGAATTCCTCTAAATTGTCTCCTTTGTATTACCTGTAGTTTTGTTATTGGATCCTCACAGTGGCCTTCTAATTCTTTTGGATTAATTTATTGATTTTTGTCCCAACATGTCCCAGGTAGACCTTAGTACGGTGTGGTACAATTCCTCCTGTAAAGTAGACCTTTGTGTTTTAATTGAATAGAAATACTTATCTGCAGTTCCCACACAGATACATGCTCATGTATGCCCTCTATCTCACACACACATGCAGTTTCAAGTTAGACATGGAAAACAGAGAAAAAAATCTTCATGCTCCTAACTCTGTGTCTCTCAGGCAGCCATCAAGTAGATTGCCTCCAAGTTGCACCACATGAGTAACCCTCCCCCACGATGTGACAACTACCTTAAGTCTAGAAAGAAAACAACCGAGACAGACAGATAGATTGACACAGAGAGAGCCTAAAAATCGAGAAAAAAAATCCTTTTTATGTTTCTAGGCTAGTGTTGCAAGTCTTTGGCTCACTTCTCATGGGAATGGCTTTTTGTTGTAGCTAGAATCAGTGTATCAATCAAAGCAAGGTCTAAATGAGACACAGAGGGATGCAAACGTAGCGGTGTTGCTAATTGATCGATGGCTTGTTCAAGGAATTAAAAAGAGGAGGCTTGCTTCATTAGCACAAATGTTCTAAATCTCTAACTCTAGCTCCTTTCGGTGAATATCGCCAAAGGGCACAATTCCAACAAAAAAGAAAGCGAGAGATAAGAGAAAAGAGAAAAAAAACTCATCATTGAAACATTCAAGGATTTAAGTGAATTTATACCAACACATCTTTCAAAACTGTGCATAACTGAAATGGATTTTGTTTCTTACATTTTTGAGCTGATGCTGTTTTCAAAGAGGATTCCCTCTCTTTCCTCTTTCTTCATAACCATCCACGCTTTCTAACACTAAAACTAAGTTACACAGTTACTTGTCTCTGTACTACCTTCCATATCACGCAATTAGGGCACATAAAAATAAAACTTTACAACAGCACATGTCAAATTCTCCTAAGAGGGTGGCCATTAGTAGCAAAGACACTGGACCAGGTTTAACTTATCAGGTGGCTTCAAAGAAGACTGTGTGGGCCTCTCGGAAGCCTCGCCGGCTGATGGAGAATTATTGATTGTGTGTTCAGATATCTTGAGGCGCTGGTGTATAACACTAGGGTTTAAATTCAGCCCTAATGCTCAGCCCATGCATAATTTATGAAGTTCCCATCAAAAGGTTGTAGCAATGCAAACTAAATAGGTCTCAAGAAGCTTTTTGTTGAAAGTTTTCACACATCAACAAGCTCAAAGCCCAGTATGATTTTACAGCAATAGGTCAGAATCCATGAGAGAAAAAATAAAAATGTACTGAGTGGAGCAGCACTTGAATGCTGGAGGCTTTTGATCTAGCTGTGAAACACACCAAGATTTAGCTTTTATATACGATTTACATGGAGGAATAACACCATCTGCAGAGTCTTACCAACTTATTAATGGAACATTTTAAATGCATGGTCTATTGGTTATTGGTTAATTTCTCATACATGTATAATGAGAGTGGTGCAAGTAACGCAAACAAAACAACTGGTGTTATACTATTTTTACCTTCCTTTGCTTTCCGTCTTGCATGTAAAACCAACATGCATTAGTTGAATAATGAAAGGACCATTCACATATTGATCTGTCTGTCTGCATTGACCAATGCTGCTCCTGGCTATGCTTTTCCACATGGCAAAGACATTTATTTAGATAGAGATGCACATTTACTTGTTATTACAGAACACAACTGAAAAATGAGCATTGCTTATAGGAATATCAGAATCATAAAACCCTTCAGAATTGTCAGTGCTGTTTCTTCTGTTGCAAAAGCAAGTTGCTGTTAAGTAGTTTCTCCTCCATGTGAGAGATGGCAGAGGTGGAGGTCTGCAGTCTGTGCTGCCTCTCTGCAATCTGCTTCTCTCAGATTGTCTTACCAAACTCCTCATTGCAAGAATTATTCAAGATCACATGACTTGAATCAAGGTTATCACTTTGATAATTAAATACGTTGTGGTGCATCGTGCATTCTCAGTTTGGTCATGCTAGGGAAACAAGCCTACTAGCACTTTACTTGAAATGAAAATAGAATTTCACTAACACTGTTCAAGGGAGAAGTGTCCAAGTTTACAAGCGTACCATCTACAACAGCATCTTATCTTATGGACAGGGAAACATTCCTGCCAGCACATTTGTCGATAAAAAGTGTTTCAAAGCTGTGTAGAACTTATTGGAATATATCAGCTGACCTGCTCGTGACCTCCTACTATAAGGAGATGTGCAGCCCAGAGATGTGCAGGCCTTTCTGAATGAAACTTTATTCTCCTTCCTCTCATGCTGCTTACAGTTTGATTGTCTGAGTGTTTCTGACACAGTGGAGTTGACAGTAATTGAATATCTACAGTATATGGCTATATGGACACTCATATTATTTACATTGCTCATTATCTTAGGCTAAATTACATACTGTGATTCCGGCAAAAAAAACCCAACAACAACACTTTCTGGTTACAAACAGTTGATCATTCTCTTTGAGTTATTTAGTACCACAAGGTGAAGCCATGCGGACAACTGGATAGCCACTTAAAAGTACACCTCGGCAAAGTGCAACGAAGTGAGACACTGTTAAATTTGTACTTTTTTTGTTTATCTAATATGTTGCTGAATTCACTTTCACCACAAATGCCTGTTACAATTATTGGAGTGTTATCACCTTTTTATAATAATGCATTTCATGGCAAATTATAGTTGTTTGGCTAAGAGGTGATCTTATTAAGTGATTTTAACATTAATTGTGTCTATGAATTAAACTGAGAAAAACTAAAAACGAAAAGCTTCAAATTGCCACAACTCATTTAAGGCCCCACAAGGATTACCTTCAATATTAAAAACACAAATTGATCTGATCTTCAGCAATATATTTGATAGTGTATCAAGTCTTTTCACATGTTTACAGGATTGTCTGATCATAAAATAATACTCAAAGTTACAAAAAATAGTATACTTAATTATTAATCTAATAAATAATTTTATCAGGTTAGCATTTGTAAGTATGAGTTTAATTTAATGAATGGACTAAATGGACTAAACTGAGCAGGTTGTCTCTTTCAGGACAGTGTAAAACTTCAGTGTCAGTGGCTGTATTAAAGTAATTCTTAGTTTATGAGGTAAGTAAAAAATAAATCTAGCTGGCAGAACTTCCTCGGCTGAATGGAAATATATGACCTCTTTGAAACAAAGAGAGCATGCTCTTAAATGATAACTCAAATGTAGAATGGAACATGGCACACCTTTAACTTGCGCAGAAACAAAGTGATAAATGAATTTAAAAAGCTGAAGCAAACTTTTCTTTTTTTATAGCATTATTAGCAAAGCAAATCAAAGTGTAAAACTGATTTGCAATGGAAGAATAATACATCTGTGAGGAAAGTTCAAACCTAATTCTAAAGGAAACTACACTCCAAGACCACAGTGTAGTGGCAGAAGCTTTTGATAATCATTTTGTGGATACAATAAAAACTCTCAACCCCAGCTCACACACACAGATTTTAAAGAATCACTAATCTGTCCCTTAACCAAGGTTATTAATCTGTCCACTGCCCAGGGAGTTTTCCCACTGTGTGAAAGAATGAATTTATTACTCCTATTGATGAATCTGAGAATAAAGACAATAACAACTACAGAGTATTTAGCATTCTCCCTGTCATGTCCAAAGTTAGTGAGAAATGGGCAGTAGAACTTTTTACACCTTTACAACAGCTTAGTCTCTATGTGTCTACAAGTCTTTTGGCTTTAGGAAGCATTATTCTACTGAAATTTTAAACTGCTTGTAGGATACATAAAAAAAGTCATAGTACCACAGGGGTCAGTTTTGGGTCCACTGTTGTTAAGGTTATATTTTATATGGTATATGTGTAATATTGTCAACTGTCTTTACATGTGTATTTCTACATGCTATGTGCCTGTAGCTTGTACTTTTTAATGCGTTGTCTTGTCTGCTGTCCTATTTGTGTTTGCTATATGGTGCCTTCCAAAATGCTTGTTTTCTGCTCGCTGTTAACCCGCTGTATGTGCTTTAGTGTTATATGTTTAACCTATGGGTTGTCTTTCTCAAATGTTGTAACATTTAACAACCTCAGAGACTGCAAATGAAAGTTGGCCATTTGGCTAAATCTGTTAAATTTACATCTCATAGATGTCAATTAATCTGCATTGCCCCTGAGTAAATTGAGAATAACACATCCATTAACTGTAAATGTGGCTGCTGTATTTCTATATGCACTACACCAACTACTGCAGAAAGCATCTCAATTTTTGAGTTGTCTCTCTTGAACAGTACTTGACACTTTTGATGAGTCTTGTTGAACACAGTTCTCAACATTCATTAATAAATGCCACTGGACATTTGAGTGCATATATTTGCACTGAAAATGTACACTGCACTTTGCACTTAATCATATCATGCTCTGGGGTATATAGGAGGGGGCTGTGAGGCAAATAACACAGCCGCATGCAGAACAGCTCCCCTCATACCATAACAGGTGGTGGAACAAGGCAAGAGTTTAACTTTTTTCCCTTTCCTTTATTTATACGCATTGCTCATTATGCCCTCATGTGTGTCTGGCACAGCGGGAAGCTTGGTTTTGACAGTGCCCGCTCTCATTACTGGCAGGCAAGCACCTGAGAGATGAGATGCATCCTGACACTCAGGGCTGATTCTCACCTCCATTAACACCAGCAGGGGGTTGCCATCATCTGATTACAGGAGGGAATGAATAAGGAACAGAAATGTAGGGAAACAAGAGGGGAAGGAAGGAGGGGAGCGAGGTGGGGGAGAAAGGGCAGAGGAATGGACATAGGTGATGAAGCACAGGAGAGAGGAAGGACAGGAAAGGTGGAGAGCAAAGCAGTGAGATGATGAAGGGGGGTGGTCGGAGACGCTGGGGGTGGGGGTGGGGAGGTTATGACAGCAGCACTTGTCTGGAGTGCATAAGCCAGCAGCCGTGGGGCCTAATGATGGAGGTCATTGGCACACAGCTCTGTAAGGGTGGCTGGCTGTGATCAATACCACCTGATGAGGTGTCTTAGTTCCCTCTGATGTGCATCAAAATGGAATATGTTTTTCCTCCCCATTTAATCAATAGGAAGAGTGTGAAACTAATTGGGCAAAATTGCAGGGGCATTTATTGATTAATCAAGCAGAAAAACGAGGGGAGCCAGGGCCCCGACATGTGAGGGCAACGACATGGTGTTTTGATTGGTGAAATGAATCGATATCTTGGAATCATTGGTTGGCGCATAAAAGTTGGAGGGGCATGAAATATTTAAAGGCGCCGTGGCAACAGCACCTGCATAACCACAGAAAGCTGAATAAAAACAGACTGGCATAAATTTTGAATGCCAGACAGTCACATACTGGAAAGCACTCATGTGGATGATGGGATTTTCCCCCCTTAGAATCTTCCTTTTCCAATTCTTCTCATGTATATAACATTTTCAATATATAGTCATTGTGGTGTGCTTTAGTACAGAGCATGCCTTATAGATTTCTGTATCTTTTCTTCACCATCACAAAAATCTCATGGTGCTGGTCTTGTTTTGCATTGTGGGAATGTGTTTGAGAACGGTTTGTGCATGGTAGAATGTCACAGTGAGGTCCTCTGAAGGACAGGAATTGTGAGTCTATAATCTCTCGTCTCTGTAGCGTTGAACCCCTAGAGAGAGCTGGATCAGGCCACTTGATTCAGTCTTTTAGTTCCACTATGGTGCACTATACCATACGCAAGTACAAAAGCCATCTCCCTTGCCGAAGAAGATGGAAATAACATTGATGGGGGTGAGGGGATGGTGGTGCTGCCACTACCACCAGTCCACTGATGTGTTCCACATCAGGAAGCATTCATTTTTGTCTGCCCTCAGAGCACATTTGTAGTGTTATGAAAAAATATGGCAACTAAAGGGAACCACAGCCAACCTCACCTTCCCTTTTCACTTTACAGAGAATATATGCAACAGACAAGATGAGAAACAGTCATCTATATTAGAAAGAATACTAGAAAGAAAAATAGAGAAAGAGGTAAAGAAGGAGGAGACGGAAAGGAGAATCCAGGATGGGGCTGTAATTTATGGATGCTTTTTTCTACAAAATGATATGGAAACAATATAGAAACTGTGATGAAATGAATAGCAAGTACAATCAGCCAACGTCTGACGGAGCTAAAGGAGACAGGAAGACAAAGAGAATGAAAGATTTAAAAAAGGGGGAAGAGGGAAGAGGTCACTTAAGTGTCAGGGTGGAAGAACACTGGGTGACTTGTACATACAATTTACTTAAGGAGATGTTAACGGTCTGGAGGCTGCTGGGAGGCGGTTGATAAGTGTCTGGATCATGTATTGACCTCTCAGGGGTCTCAAAATGCTGTTGATTGCCGGAATGTCTGTCAGTGAAAAGACTCAAGGCCATCTTATTCTGAGTGGAAGTCCATCGGGTCTTGTTGTTTTGACCCACTATAGTCCTGTTTACATACTAATGAGAGATTTACTCTTCACACAGCACAGGAGCTGAATAGTATCAACGTTTCTCTTCACTTGCCCAGGAGTTGGAATGCACGCACAGTAATCCATAAAAACCCAACAATTTGAACATGGGCTGCATATCGTGAATCTCAAATGATCAACACTGGAACATGTTTATGGATGCAACAGGGTAAAGTTGAGGCAAATCAATAGACTTTAGCCGCTTGTTTAAAGTTTAGCTGGTGAGCTAGAAGGAACTGTCATACAGTACTTATGTCCAAAATCAATGCATCCAGCTCATTTTGACTCAACATCTGTGAACTTTTAGAATTTTCATGGATATGATAAAACACTATAAAACTTTAGAGCACTTGTGTATCATTTTCCAGTGTATTGGTTCCTGGCCAAGTACATAAAATGTTGGATACTCGCCTGAGGTGTGAAGTCAGGTTTTTCTACATTTGCTTCTCTAATTTTAAGGCATACCAAGTGTTTTTTTGTTTGTCTTTTGACCATGTTGCATTTGGGTACATACTGTATGATTAAATTATGATTAAGTATTAAGTATGATTATGATACTGGACATATATAAACAGAAGCACTCAGGAGTCAGTGTTGGTGAAAAGTACTGCAGGATTGTGGCAACTTGCATTTATCATTGTTTGGCACCTAGAACCCAAACTACTGTAACTTGTGGCTGCACCTGTCCCTCTCCTTGTTGCATTTGTTCTTGCTGTGGTTCATATAGACTGTGACTCTGACACAGCCCAGTATCCCTAGGAATTACCTTCATATTGGACAATTCTGCACCTGATGATTTACATCCTCAAAAACTCAACAGCAATTTAAAGTAATCCACAGATTTATGGTGAGCAGTTTCATGTAGGAACTATTGGTAGAAAGAAAATAGTTCCTACATGAAAATGCTCACAACAAGGTCTGTGGATTGTCTAGAGTAATCGGGTCATGATGATTTTGGCGCTTTGAGCACCACAAGCCAAGGGCCATAATATTATAATAATAATAATAATAATAATAATAATAATAATAATAATAATAATAATAATAATGATAATAACAATAATAATATAAAATAATAAAACTTTATTTATAGAACACTTATCTAAACAAAGTACAAAGTGCTTCACAACAAGAGAAATAAAATACCACAGTGAATGACGAAATATAAAGAAATAAAATACCTAAGATACACAAAAGCAATAAAATAAACAATAAAATAAACAGCCAGTTCAGGTAAAATCAGGATATGCTTTCAGATAAAAATGTGTTTTGAGAAGAGACTTCAATGAAGACACTGACTCAGACAACCAAATTTTTTCAGGCAGGTTGTTCCAGAACCTCGGGGCCCTGATAGCAAAAGCTCTGTACCCCTTAGTTTTCTACCTGGACTCAGGAACAGACAGGAGACCCCTGCCCGAACATCTCAAACTGCATCAAGGTTCATAAGGGATTACAAGGTCTAAAATATAGTCTGGAGCCAGGCCATGAAGAGCCTTAAAAGTAATCAATAAGATCTTAAAATCAATCCTAAAACAAACAGGGAGCCAATGTCAAGAGGCTAAAACAGGTGATAGTATATAATATAGTATAGTATAGTGTGGTATATAGTATAATCCCACTATATTTAAAAAAGCAGACATCTCCATGGCCGATATCTCCAAAACTTGGTAACTCACAACAAAACAATCTAGATGGTTAAATACCACTACAGGTAAGAGAAAAAATATGTATTTTTGATTTTGGGATGAACTGTCCCTTTAACCATAGTTTTGCCATAACCACAATCTTTTCCTAACCTTCACCATACTGTAGTTGCCCTGTGCAGATATTGTAGAAAGACAGAATTGTTGGCACTGAAGTGTGTTTTGTATGACTGTGTAAAGTCTGACTAGTATGCAGCAATTGGGGGGATTAAAAGTTCAAATTTTCAACATGTTCAGGGACAGTCTACAATGGCATCTAAACCCATCAAGATTGTATCAGACAAATGTCTCAGATGTCTTGGCCACACAGGATAAAGTTATGAATGTCACTTAAGGTATATGTGTTCACTTTTAAAAATCTAATAAAATAAATAAATAAAGAGCAGCTTGGGTGATACCAGGTTTGAACCGGGTGACTAGTCAAGAGCCAAGGAAGAGCTTTAACACGAATGGTGTCTAACACTCTTGGACACTTTATTTGACAATCCCAGTGTTACAGTGACTAACTCTGCCTCATGTCTGGAAGGTAAGCAGCCCTCAGAGCAGCCTCTAGCAAATCTGTGAACATTGGGAACTGAGGTTTTAGCAGGGCGATGGGGATGTAGACAGAGGGACTAGAAAGGCAGACCTGCATTTACAACCTGTTTGGGATTTGGCTATTGCGCCGTGACTAACACCCCTGCTGTACCACATATGCTGCTGAATTTTAAGTCTGGCATACTGCAGGAGGTACAGGGTTAGTAAGACCAGAGAACAAATGCCATCTGTTAAATAAACAAACACAATAATATCCCACAATAATTTTCCATGCAGGAGGAAAACTTTTCAATCCCTAAAATGAATGCATGCCATTATGCCTCAACTCCAGACAGCCAATTATGTTTTATTTTGGCACTTAAAGTTTGTGATGAGTGCAGGATATTGCCCATAATATATACACAAGCACGCTGCTGCCACAGGACCACTGCTTAAACGGGCCCCTTGGGGGTCCTGAGGTGGGGAAGGAAGGTACCACCTGCATGTGTCATACTGTATGTGTGCCAATTACTCACTGACAGACAGATAGAGGAGCCTGACAGGCCATCGCCATTTGGCAGATGCCACGCACAAATGCTTCGCACTGGCTTGACGTCAACGGATGGGGCTAAGATGAGGCCTTGGTCTGACAGCTCAGTTGGACCAGGGCCAAGGAGGAAAATATAGGAGTCATGGCAGTGGAGGGTGTTAAGGGGAAGGCAAAAGAGGGGTAGTGGGAGGATTAATATTACATTCATCTGTCTAAAGAGTATGACAGGAGTATGACAAGCAGCATATAAATATTAGGAGAAAGTTTGTAGGGCTGTCTTAGTGTTTTGAACGATAACTATTTATGAGGTAGACCGTATGAGGAGGGGATTTTAGCATGTTTGCCCAAGGCTATGTGGTAGCTTGTTTGAAATTTGGATTTTACGTAAACCTGGCAGTTGTCGTACAAGCTAAGAATTAACTGAGCAGCAAAATAATGAAGCACATCCTACGATCCCCTCCCCCCTCACAGACAACACTCTCCATCCCTCTCTCTTTCTGTCCATCTGTTTTTTCTCTGTGTTTTGACTACCCCCTCTCTTTCTGTTTCACTCTTATGTATGTGGTATTGAATTCATGGTTAAAAACTGTCAGACATGGTCACACATTTGCTCATTGTAGTCTGCTATTGTTATGCAAATGAGGAGGAATTCTGAAGGCAGCAACTGTATCCTTTTAGTTACAGTATCACCAGCACTAACAGACATGCTGCTGATAATTTCATGGCTGTAAAGACATTGACATAGTTTTATTCCAGCCCAAATGTGATTCAAATGGAAGATTTTTTTCTATAGGACAAAATAAACTACAAGAATATTTGTTTTTGAAGCAGCTTCCTTAATATTTACAATATTTTTTATTGAAAGTATATGAAATAACAGGCCTACGGTTATAGTTTATTCCAGTTATAAATTCATGCTTAGTCGTAGTAAGAGTAAAGAGAGTGTAAAAGAGCCTTAGACAGACAGGGTCTTTGTTAAAGTTTCAGTTATAAAGCAATGCCACTGTGAGATCCAAAAGAGAGATTCAAAAGAGTGACAGACAGATTTTGTCCTGAATAAAAGGGAGCACCAGAGTGAATCCAAAACAGCATGTGCAGTGGTAAGATTGGATGGAATAGAGGAAAGGGAATGGATAAGCATTCTTATCCTCAAGGTGCTTCTGTATGCCAGTGTGCATGTGTGATATATGTGTTTGTGTGTGATTTCAAAGGTGGAAGAATGAGAGGGTCTCCCCTGTGACACTGGCCACCTCTGTCATTCATGTTTCATATTGACATGATTACAAACACAGACACACAAATGCACGGACACACTCCCTCGTATAACAAAGAACCTGGTTACTGCTTTGTCTACATGTCAGTGGCTTGATTCTCCCAGAAGCCTGGATGGGTTGCGTGACACCGTCACAGTATCCCAGCATCCCTGCAGGCAGCATCGGGACAAGAAGCTCATCATCACTCCTTACACTCCCAGGTGAATGGCAGGGGGTCAGACTATGATGAGGAGGAAGGAGAGGAGGAGATGCAATAGACCTGAGGCCTATTGTGGAGATGGAGAAATATCCACATCTGACACAGTGGCCACTGAGACAGGCAGGGTATAACAAACACAAAAATGTATATGCACGCACATAGCCGAGAAAGCTACTCAGACTAGCAGTCTCAGACTTACCCTCCTGCCACTCTGACATGGAGAGATTGGGGCCATATGAACGCCTCTGTCGCCCTAAGCGATGTTTAGGGGCAGGAGTTAGAGAGATGCGCCAACCGCTGCTTATGACGGGTCATAATCAGATGTGAAAGCTGTCTTGTACGCTTACAGGCAGCATTGTAGCGAAAAGCACCGCTCGCTGTAATATTGATGCCGTTTTTCAGCAGGTTGCACTAAGAGGATGGGAGGGAATTGGAAATACATTAGCAACACCTGATAGCTTTAAACTCAAACAGAGGGGCTCAGAATGTTAATCATTCAGCAGGATTATCTTCCCAGTGGGTGAATGATGGAAGGAAAAAAGGGAAGAAACAAAATCATAGCACTGCATAAAGAGACAGTGGCTTTGGTAAACATGTCCTGTACTACTGAACTGATTATTGTGGGGAAATGATAGCCTTTAGTCTGCCCCCCTCTCCCCACCCAAAGAAAACAAAAGAAAAGATCAAACTATCTATTTTGCTCTCATCAAGTATGCAGCAAAAACTGTATTTTCCTTTTCCCTGTGGTTTTAACATAAAAATCTAAATGCAGACTGTGGAACAGGATTAGATGTTTTGTTTTCCCTGCCTCTTTCCCAGGAGTCATCACAGTGGAAACGATTTATTAACTAGATGCTGTGCTGGCTGGTCAGTTGGAGCTCTGTAATAGGTGGGGGGAAATGCTTGTGGAACCTTAGATTTATTTGATGCCACTCTCAGGTTTTCCAATCTAGTGCTTCTTGATGATTCCAGCGCTCACATATAGAGGGTCTGGAAATAGCAGAGAGAACATCTCCGGATGAAAGGTGCCTCAAGGGTGGCTATCAGGACTGAGGAACACAAAGTAAGCACCTCACTCACATGCACACCCCAGCCCTCAGGGTCTTTGGGAGTGATGAGAACTGACAGTGGTTTGTGTGCAATGACTACTTCAGTGTTTATGATCCACAGCTACTGGGAAACTGTCTTCACAAACCTCCAGTATCCACCACTGACAACATGAGCCAAAAGATCTTTCTGAACCACAGAAGCGAGTACTTTCTTTTTCTAAATCAAGACACAGGGGACAGTGCACTATAACGAACAAACACGCAAGCTTCCAAAATGTTGCATCTGCAAATTGTCAGTGGTGAATGTAGTGGAAAAGCTGTGAGCAATCAATGTTTGCAGCTAAAAATATGTTTTAGAGATAGATTTAAAGGACTTTGGCAAGGTATGTACATCTTAACCAGCATGCATAATTAATATGTGCATTAGACACTAAACAATGGTTAATGATTTCAAAATGCTGACCAGTAAAATTGCATGCATTTAAGGCTGTCAGAAGAAGGTCTAGGCACTGTAATTTTGAATGGTTACACTCATGCACCTTCGCCTCTCCTCTGTGAGTCTGTGAGATGCATTCATGTTGGAGTAATGGGTCACCATATACATAAATTATGAGATAGCTCTCCCTTTTACATTACATGCAAATCGCTGAAAGTATAGTATATTCATATGTAAGTCCTTAAAATGTTCACAGTCTAAAATATTCTATATTGTATGCATGTAAAAATTATGAAAACTTGCATGTAGATATTAGTTGACTTTTATATTGTTGAAGTTTTCACCTTAGCTCTTCACGTCTCATTAAGGCACCCATGAGTATGTGGTTTGCACTGTAATGACTATGAAAAATCATATCAATTAATGAGACATCACTGTCATTAATTCATATATGCAAATGCCACATGAAATACCCATCATTTCAAATAGCTTGAAATGATAAATTCATCCCTATAATTATGGTGATGATTCAAGTCAATGAGCAAACAAATTTCATTAATGGATTAAAAGCTAAAAATGGTCTGTTATCCAGCACTTAGAGGGAGGGGATTAGCCAGTAACATATTAGACTTATCGTCATATGCAAATGAAAATGATTAGCAATCACTGGTTCCCCTGAAAGCAACAGCGGCAAATAAAGAAAGTTACTGAGGTCGAAACAATAATGTTAACTACTGGAGAGAAATTAGTTATGTTTTTAACTAGGAGGTACAGTCAATCAAATGCTAATGCTGTTAGTATTCCTGCTGATTTATAACTTGTTTGGTGAATTGGAACAAAAGAGACCAAAGCTTGACACAATGCAGAACAACACAGCTGAAAAATCCACTTACTGTGAATCCAACAGAAATAACTACAGAATGATAAACAATCTCTACAACAGGGACTGAGACAATGGGTATTTTTTGGCACAGATGACTGCATCAGTGCCATGCATCTTTAGACCATTTTCTATTGGCATTCAACTTATATTGGCTCCAGAATGGCCGTTGATGCCTGCCTGAGCTCGTCTTTAGGTCTCTGTGCCTGCTGCTGCTGGCCTTAGCATCAAAATGCAGCACTTCCTCACAGTGGAGCCAGGCAGCTGATAGGCCTTATCTCATCTCCAGCAGCACAAGCTGTTGGACTGGGGGCACACTGTACCTTCCTGGGCCCTCCAGCTCTCTAACAACGCATTCTCTCTGGGTGAATGGTCTCTGAGGGCTCAATTTAGACTGTGGATGGTCACCCCTGCCTCAGATTAATGTTGGCGCGCTGGGCCAATTCACAGGGATTTGCTCTAGCGTATTCAGTAGGCTGTGTCAAAGGTCTTGGAGAAACAAACTCTGACACGCATGTAATGGTCATACAACTGGATTCACTTGCATGAACAGCCTAGTGGTCACAGGCTTGACTTTCTTTCTCCCTCTCTGTCTCTGTCCCTCCAATAACACTTCAGTATTGGACTCCAAGTTATCCTCAGATGTATCTAGCAGGTTCAAAATCTCTCCTCCTTTAAATTGGTTGTGCAGGCAGACCCTGGTGTTAATCTTGAATTCATGAAGGAAAGCTTGAACGAAACCCTAATCCCTTGCCTCGTTACAAAAACATCATGGCACAAATTATCTACAGTATTAGGGCATGGTGGAAGTTCTTTTTATCTCCAGGGGTCCAAAAAGTGCTCTGACTGACTGAGCCTGAGTAGAAAAACACACACCCTGGGAGGACTCACATTGACTACTTGTTAAAGTTTCTTAGTCTGATGCAAGCACATCTACCCTACAATCAACCTTCTGCTGTGAAGAACCAGTACAGCATGGAGAAACCCTTTTTCCTTCCACAGATGGCTGAAAAGGATCAAGCAAAATGTGAATAATTCACATCACAAATGTGAAATAAAAACAATTTATTGTATGAAAAATGAATGGATAGTCTCTGATTTGGTGGAGTATATGTTAATTTACTCCCTTAGCATTATCAAGACTCCCACATGTGGATGCAATTTCTTCTCTTTCTGTGTGATTTTCTTACTTTTCTATAAATAAGGCATATGAGGTTTCAGTCAATTAATGCATAGGGATAATTATTCATTTAATGAAAGGGGGGGTCCATATATTTACCAAATACTTTTATGTAAAATGAAAGCAAAGGAGAGGGCAAGAAATAGTAGTTAATCCAAACATGCTAGGTCAACATTTGATCTACTTTGTGAAACCAGTCATACCAAGCCAAACCTCAAAAACCTCTGTGGATCTAAAAGTCTTTTGTAGTGCTTTCACTCTTTAAAAGGAGATATCAGTGTTAAAGTAAAAGTAAAAGTCATGAAACCGTAAAACCATGAAACGTTTAAATTTTTCTTTTACCATATAACTAAGTGTAACATGCTCCAAAGCAGTGTTTGACAGATGAAACTGAAATTACTGATGCTCTCACATTCTAAAATCCTATTACTATGAAAGCCTCTTATAATTGAGTTAGAAATTTCAGTCTATTACTAATCATGCACTGCGAACATGTTCAAAGTCAGTTTCCATGTCAGACACTGTCTAATCCCTCCTTTTAATGTATCTGATCCAACGGTCCCCTTCATTAGGGTGCCTATAGGTTCCTCTTCCTCTCTGTACTATAATGAAAGGAGAGTGTATGAAATAGGGATGGAGAGAGTGTTTGCTCTGGAGAGAAACAGCAAAGTTTTTTTCTCTCTTTAGACTGTGTCCTTATTAGGGCTTTTCTTTCCAAAGCAAGGTCAGAGCGTCTACCAACTTTTAGCTTTATTAGCCTTGGGCTTGTCCTCAGGCACTAAGTGGCTCTCACGCAACAGCACAGAATGCAACCTCTGATTGTGCCTTATGTCTCACTCTTCCTTGTTTTTCATGTTACGCATTAGAGTTTTCTCCCTCTCTACCTCATCCTCCTCTCTGTTGCTTTCTGTATTGAAGTTTTCCCGCAGCTCGCCTCTTGCTTCCACCCAAGCAGCAGCATGGCTTCTCTCTCTCTCCAATCCTCCTCATTAGATTCTCCCTGGATAACCTGAGAAAAAGAGCTCCTCTGTCTTCTTCTCCTCTCCATCATAGCCTCTGCCACCCCAACCACAGGATTCATCTGCTGGCGACGAGTGACCTTTGACACCAGCGCCTCGCAGGCAGGATTACCATTGAGTCCGACTCAGGCTTTGTTCCTGGTAGCCGGAGGAGCAGAGAGGGTCTTTAATGAAATTCAAACTTTGGGCATGAGGAGGCATAGACATCTGAGGACCTTACTTCCCCTCACCTCAGTCGCAATGTGTGGAGATCAAAAAACCTTGAGCCAAACTGCATAGAGGAATGTTGCTCCGCTCTGTGAATGCACAATGATGATGAGAAAAAATGGGAGGTTTAGGTGAGAACCAAGGGTTTCTGAAGGACTCAAATATTCTTGCAAGTGCTGTCAATTAGCGTTCCATTTTCTCTTGCTGATGGCAGACAGTAAGCTGAAAACAATGAACAGTTAAGCTGAAAAAGTTTAAATAAAATAAGAGACAAAGGGGCTAAAATAAGTCATTGCACGTAATATAAGTTAACATCTCTCATTTTCATTTAGTGCTTTGGGAAATGTACCAAACTGGCTGAGGCCACTGGGTTTATCAGTCTGTCAGGCACATCTGTGAAGCCATCCATCTTCTCACTTGAGGTGCAGAGCCATAATAACTGTGGATTCCATATGTTTCCTCGCCTTTCCAGATTGTGTCAAGGAAGTTTAAGTGTTTTCATTTCCACACAGTTCAGCTCTGTGTAACACTGCAGGTGCAGGCTTAACTCAACACAAGGTACGCACAGAGAGCAGCATAGCGTGCAGTGTATAAGAAAATCATTTCCCAGACTAGTGAAATTTCTTCAATCAGCTCTTCATATACACATATACTGTACATATCTGTCTGATGATTTGTTTACTATAACTGATTACTGGAGATACATAAAAAAGCCACCTGGCAGAAGAAAGCAGATCATGCTACGTTAAGAAATTCATTTTTAATGATGGCAAATGTATTTATGTCACAAGTTTAAGAGATGCATGTGCTGTTACTGATGTACTGCAAAAGATTCCTTTTAATAGTGACATATAATCATATTAAATTCATATTTCATCGCATACCGTAAGCATCTACAATTAGAGTATGCAATTCAATCCCTACAGCTGGCCCTGGCTCTAACTGTAAGACCTGTGTGAAATGTGTGATAATAATTTTCCATTGGAATTGTGGTTGGAAGCTGTACAGAAAAAACCTTGCCATGGTAACAGCTGTTGGGATTATGATGCCTGCTGTACTGAGATCTGTCAAGGGGTCTCAGAAAGCTGGGCATCAGTAGATGTGAAATTCCCAAATCTGACTGGTGAAACTGGTGAGCCACAAGTATAAATCATCATATAACTGTCACACAATCAGCAAATCTTACAAACAAGCATCCACCATAAAAAACAAGAATTGTATATTTTGTTTCATCATAGGAAAAACCTTAACTTTAATAGCAACACTAATCATTGAACTAAATCAGAATTTTATATTGCTGACATATACAAGGGATGATTTGCCTGGAAAAAAAATATTGTAAATCACTCCTTCCATCTTTCCAGTGCAAAGGTTTTAGAAGAAGAGGACAAAAAAGACGCATGATAAGCTCTTCCACACAATTTATTGAGATGGGACTCCAAATTCTTAAAAAAACAAAGAAAAGAAACAAAATCCTTGAGGCCTCATCAATCATCAGGGAGGGGGCTCCATAGCTTGAAGCCCTGCTCTGGTTTTGTCATTGACGAAAAATGGCTTTCCATAGAAAAATGAGCAAGATCACATGCACGCACACACCCTGGTCCTGTATTGATTTTTATGGCGGATGGTGGGGCTCATGGGTAGTGGAGGCAATGCTCTCAGAGCAGATGTCTAATGGTGTTTAGAGACTCTCCACTTTATCAAGCCAGGCCAGCACTGACAGTTAGATGCTGGAGGGCAATTAAAATTAAAGCCTGCCTGATTAGAATATCATATTCATCTGGATGGTAATTACTATGTCTGGCTCCGTATAAATAATTAATTATGCAAAACCCATGCAGCTGCCACTGGCTAGAGTTAACTGACTTTCTGTCAACGTCTCACAGTTCTAGAAAGGATAAAGAGATTTGGGAAATAAGCTCTTTAGCCGCTATCTGGAAGCCTGCTGGGGTGTGCATGCAGCACCCATTGAAACAGAGGCAGCCTGTCCTCTGTGTGCAGGTGGCTTCACCAAGACATTGTGGGGTTTCCTTTTGAAGATGTATTTAATTTAAAAAGAAAACACTCTCTTTAAGGACATCCTCTTTCTTGTGCCCTCTGACTCCTTTGCTCACACTCTGCTCTCGTCTCCCTTTGTGACATGGTCTGTTTCTGTATTATTTATCTTTTTGAAAAAATGTGATGATTTTCTTTCTTTCTCACTGTTACCACAACATTAAGTGGAGACTCAGTAATTAGTCTGCATTAGTAATTAGTCTGCATTTCCTGCCTCTTGTTAAAATTCATTGACATTTGATTGCATCATCTCTGTCTATGTGCACTGAAATTTCTAAGCTTGTTAAATCAACTTGTGTGATCTTACTTTGTTAATATAACAGCTGAATTTTTATGTTAGCATTTCGGTAATAAAGAGGAGAAATATTTTCATTGAAGGGATCTTAGTAACCCAATCGCCAGAATAAAAAGTATCAATTTTGCGTTTCTGCAAACCACAGATACATGTAATTTGTACATTTCAAACGTTTAATCTCTATGTTTCAAATGCTGTGGTTAAAGTCTGGTTAGGTTTAAGCACAAAAACCACTTGGTTATGATTAGGAAAAGATCATGATTTTGTCGCCATAAAAACCGAGACACCTCGGTAAAAACATCCAGTTTTGTTGCTAAAACACCCAGTTTTGTTGCCATAAAAGTTTGTGCTGGTTTTCCTAGATTACTTCAGTATAGACATCTCCTTTTCAGGCCGATAGCCAGACGATTAGCAGAATACTGCCCCCCAAAACATGGTTCTACCATTCAACCATCTTTTAAATATAACAAGGTGAAAATACCAGAGTATCTTGTGTCAGAGGAGATAATTAGAAACACCAGTGGTAGAAAGAGGTGTGGGATGGCAACAGAAAAAAGAGACGACAGCCACAAGTATCGCACGTTACGTCCAAATCATTCTTTTCTTATTAAAATTTCTAATCACGCAAATATAAACAATTAGCAAATGTTTAATAAGTGAAGCTGAAATCATGTTCTTGGTGTACACTTCATTACTGTGACCTTCTCCAAAGACATCCATAGCTCACAAATTAGCTTCATGCTGTTAAGGATGTTAATATGGTAATCAAATGCAGAAGGTTATATAAGCAGCGAAGGTTATCCCATTTCATGTGGGAGAATGTGCAAAAGGAAATTGAAAACAGAGCAAAAAGACCTCAAGATCACTTAGTGTATTTATCAACCTTTACATTTCTCCTCAGTTACTCGTTCACATTAACTCGCACAGCATTTAACCAAAGCTAATTGTAACATTATGCAAAAGGAGCAATGCTGACAAACTACAAAAGTTAGAAACAGAGAAGCCAACCATGCTGCATAAAACATGTGATAAACATGTAAGTACTTATGAACTCTACATTCCAAAGTTTTCTGAAACCCAATTTTATTGGGTGGGAGTCTGTGCAGCATTACCTCTGAAACCACAATTGCAGCTTGGGGACTCCTGTCTGGAGAAAAAAAAAATCCTCAAATAGAGCAGCTGCGGACCTCATTTAACAATATCTGCAGCTTTCATTTACAGCAACAATCACTTGATTTATAATTCAAGAGAAGATGCTAACATCAAATAAACAATCACACAACTTTGTGTTACAGTCAGTTTTTTCCAGAAACATGCAGTGAGGCACTGGTGCTATGTGTTCTCTGTTGCTTTACTAATGTTATCATTGATTTTAAGATTCTAATGACCAGTGGGATAAGGTAGCTAATTATGTTCAGCAATGTTTTACTTGATGTATGCATGTTTTCCCTCTTAGCCTCGAGGACTCTGTGGTAAGAGATGACTTGCTACATGTGTTCTTTGATAATCTTTTCACAGTGGGAGGTTTGGTGATTATGGAGATCTCAAGGCTGAAGCTGTGGGATATAAGCTCCAAATAAGCATCGTCCTGCCACTGTAGAATTGGCTTGAAGACAATGCCTAAGTGGTTTGTGAAAAAAGTTCTGAATTTAAGTTGTATAATAATGTCTAGTTCTTGACTTGGTATTTTGGTTTGAAGTTTGTAAAAGTTGAAGTCATCTACAACTTGGGTGAACATACAGAAAGACAAAATCTGCTTTTGACATCTGAACATCTGTCAACATGTCTAATATGCACACTTCATTATTTGAGCCAAACGTATTTTGCCAGAAGTATTGTTGAGTCAACAGACGTCTACAGAAAATCTGCAAACCACTGAACTACCAACCAGAAAATCAGTCAATATTGTCTTTCCTGTGCTCTCAATTCTAATGTAAAACAGCCCCAGGATGGCAGCCCACAGCTCCATCCTGGCCTCCACAAACACTTCTGGAGGGGCACCTGGCGTTGCTGGCACACTGGACCTCACCATGGGGAAGGAGGGTGAGGTTTTGGCTCAGACTCTGAGCTTCTGTTTGCAAGGTCACAGCTGCCTCATTGGTGGCTCCCACTGCCTCGTCTGGCACTGATGGCAGTGTGTGTCCTCCGCTGCCATCCTGCAGGAGGCAAAGCATCCCGACTTCCTTGTGATGGCAGTTTCAGACAGCGTGTTAGCACATGTCATCAACCCAGCACACAGTCATACCACTGAGGGGGCTATTCTGTGCCAGTAGGGGGAAAGGATTACAAGCAAAGGTGAAGAACTGGACTTGCAGCATAGAGATGTATCCTACACATCAGCTAGACAGACACATTTAAACATTGGATCGGCTTATTTAGTCTGAGTGTTTGTAGTGTAATAGATTTTGGGACAAATCCATTACCTTTAGATCTTTCAGACATCCACAGCAAAGAGAATTAGGCATCTACAAACACAGACACAACAGCTGCTGATAATAAGGTGTGTCATCCAGCTTTGCCCAGAATAAGACGAATGACAGTTATGTGAGTAGAGTATAAATGATGCTCCCAATACTTCTCTTTCAATATCACTGCTATCTTTGGGCTCATCGCGGCACCTACTGTGTGCAGATATTGACTGGAGGAAAAGGAAGATGTGGTTGGGGGGGTTAGATGCTGGAGGATCGTGGCAACCGTCCACAGAGCACTTCCCCATTCCTTTGACTGCATGTTGAAAAGCTTGATTCCAGCCAGGGTGTGTGTGTGTGTGTGTGTGTTGAGGGAGGACAGGGAGTGTGTTGGGAGGTTGTTTGAAGAGTTTGGAAAAAAAACTTGGAGAAAATAATCAAGACTGTTTCATGTAAGATATGAGATTTGCATTGAGCCTTTTCAAATGAGCCCCTTTATGTTTGAAATTGACTGACAGTCATAATAGCCTGTCGACTCACAGAAAGAGGAGAATGGAAACGGGCAGGGTGCCAAATCTAGTTTCCTCATGAAAACACAGCCTCAAAAATAAAGCAAAGAGCCCCGGACCAGCTGATTTCAGTTTAGCACAGTTCATAATGTGGAAAAACTGGGAGCTCTTCCTGTCCATAATTGCTACATATCCAGAGTTAAAGAAAAAAAAGACATATGTTTTGGTTGCCCGAAGTGAAATAGTTTGTAGTGCAGGAGCCTCCCTACTAACAAGCCCGTAAATTAGCCACAAGGACAAGGAGATCGAGAGAGAGGGAGAGGAAGAGGGAATGAAAATAACTAGTGCTTGTTGGAGGGAAGAAAAATACTAGTGGAGAATATAGGCACATGAGTAAACTTGCTGTGGAAAATCTAAGTCAAATGTACATTCTTCATATATGTGCAGCCATATTCTCTCTTGTGGTGTTAAATTTGACTGCTAATGAATAAATGTTTAGAAAAGCCATAGATGTGCTTATTTGTGTGTGTGATTGTGTGTCTGTGCGTAAATGTTAGTGTTTATGTGAACACATACTGTATCATACAAGCACACAATCACACACAATAGAAACTTTGATACACTATAGAGTCACCAGACTGTGACCGCTTTAAGTGAGGCACAGCCCTGGTGGATACGGTGTTTCAATTCACATGGTGTTGATTCCAATTACACTAGCACAACATGTTTGAGATACACAGAAGAACCATGCATTTGCCTGTGCTGTGATTTGATGTTTCTGGAGTGGAAGTGTTGTCAGTAACATCATCCTATTGTAGTGTCAGATCAGTTTGAGGCAAAAGGAACATTCAATTTCCAGCTGCAGAACGGGAAACATATAATCGCCACAATACATTGTGTTTCATCACCAAACTCTGTGAGGTGTTGCTGGAGAAATGAAATGGGAACAGGCCTGCTAATTGAAGCAGTCATGCTTCCTGGTTTCCATTAGGGTAATTGGCATATCTATTTAGGACATACATATTTTGTGGAAACATGTGCCACTGAGCCGTAAATGACGTATGAAAGCAATATAATGTGCCATAGTGAAGAGTTACTAAGCCATCAGTTCAAGAAATCCTCTTTCTTAACATATTGCCCAACTTAAGTAAATTTCTGCAACCTGATCGGGCCTTAGCTACCGAAAAAACTCAGTTATCCTCTGTAATTGTTCTGTGAATTTCAGGATTTTAGAAAAACGAAACACAGTTTACCTGTACAGTAGAAAGATACACATGGTGGGTTACCAATGTTTTTAGAATCAAAAAGCATCAATCAATAAGATTTTGAAAACAAAATCTTGAGTTAATAATGTAATGGGGCAGAATAAAATAGTAATGATGGAGTTATGGGTAATCTTAGGTAGGAGGTCTAGAGGAAGACCAAAGAGGAGATTTATGGATGTAGTGAGAGAGGACATGAAGTTAATTGGTGTGAGTGAAGAGGATGCAGAGGACAGGGTTAGATGGAGGCACATGATTCGCTGTGGCGACCTCTGAAAGGGAACAGCCGAAAGGAAAAGAAGAAGACACACTAATCATGTCAGAAGACTTTATTTTCCTCAACAACTGGGTAATACCAATGTAGATTATATGCAATTTCAGAATAGTAATGGGGATAATATTATGGTGGGTTAATATTTTATGAAAATGTGTGGTATTAATAGGGTCATGTTTTCACAATTTGTATGGAATAATACCCCTTTGTAATTACTTTCAGCGTAGTACCCTCTTGTAATACATTACCCAATGTAATACATTTAACTCACAGGTGCGTCTTAATATTAATGATGACGACATTACATTCACTGTAGGTGTGCTAGTGCCAGGGTCCTCCTATTGTGTATGCTGACTTGAACACCTCAATGGAATGGAACCATACTTATTAATGTTATTAGTTGCACCTGTGCTTCTCCTGGTATAGGACAAGCCCAAATGTCCGCTGTGAGAAAAGTCTTTACTGCCAAAGTTCGACTTCAAACACTATAACACATGGGGTAATTTAAATGTAAAACCATGATTCAGGGCTGGAATTTTTATGTTTATATAAGGCAACGGACTTATGCCCTTGTGCCAGAATTACGCTATTAATGGTTTTCTCTGCAGGACACAGTAGTGCCATCTCAAACCTGACATTTTATCCAATGATTTATGATCTATACTGTGTTTCTGTTTTGTTAAAGCTATCTGTTATCTTGAGTTTTCCAAACACCTTTGCTACCAATTCCAGTGAGCTGGCACACTCTGCAGTGTCTTGGCTCATTCCTGCATTCCTTGAACACTTGATGGTGATTTCCCATCAGCAGTCACCTGATGCTGGTGGTCTAATGGTCGGGATGACCCTGCAGAAACGGGAGTGGTGCCACCCTGGATCTTTCCCATCTGCAGTGTACAGGGTGTAGAGCATTATCTAGTGGTGCCCTTGAATAGAAATGGCATCAAAAAAACTCTGTGACCAAGGATATGGATAAACAGAGAAATTAAAAAATGCAGTCAGTGTCTGTTTTTTCCACACTAACTGGCAGCTATACCACGTGATAACGTTGTTATACTATTGGCTCACAAGCCTTGTTAGAAGCAGGAGCCAAACGTCAGACATCTCACACAGAGATAAACAAAACATTCATTTTTTTAAATGATTCAGTCACAATCACAATATTTTTTTTAGGAAAAGTGATACTTTTATTCTGCACCTTCCTAAAAGCTCTGTGGATGTATTATTATTATTTTTTAAAATATTTGTCTACATAGAAATGTTTTCGACATAACCTTTAAGGTTGTCATGTGGAGTTTGTGACCACTAGTAGCGCTATGGAACAATGTTTTTGCGAGTGGTTCCCCATTTTTTGTATCGTGCAAACACACAAAGATGCACATGCGCAAAGATGCAAGCAGCGTAATTCACATCTTTCAATATTATAGACATCAGCCTTGCAAATGTTTTATAAAGTAAGAAATGCATTTGGTTTATTAGACTTGAAGGATACACACATCTGGAAGCAGCTGAAGCTACACTGAGCTGTTTTCTTTTTTAATTTAGATTAACAACTAAAGATTCCCATATAGAAGCAATCTTTTCACAGCCCTTTCATTTTGTGTTAATTCTAAAATACTGCTTAACTGAGCAGCATTTTGAAAATATTTTCACAAGCAAGGTTAGGGACAGGTGAAAAGATTAAGATGAATATTAAAATTGGTTTAAACAGCATTGTGAGTAATCTAGCCACCCTACCCACATGCTAACAGAAGCACTATGAACCTATATTCATTACTTTTCATGACAGCATGACAATTTCTTTTCAGAACTAAGCAGTTAGAAACGTATGCTGGTAGTGTGTGACTAAAAAGGAATTTAGGTCTTTGTGCTATGGCAGAAACCATTTAAATGAAATGTAGGTTAGAGGTGCATGTGATGACAGCTTAGTAGCAGTGGCAGCTGGTAGAAAATTTTCTAGGTAGGGCTGTGCCACATCCAATCAATGTTAGCAAACATCTAATATGTAATGTATGATATATAATGCAAAAAAAGTGAATGTATCAAAAAGGAATTCCTACTTTGCAGTTAAATATTTAACAAGAATTTTATTCCAATATAAAATAAACACAAACATCAGGACATCTTATTTTGGTCACCCACACAGGCAAATTCAGTATAATATAAAACATGTAATAGAAAACGTTTATTTCTTGAGATGCCCCTATGGACCTTGTTTTGTTGGGAAAACTAATAGGGAGGTAAAGATCAGGTTAAGTAAACATGAAGTGCAGTTAGTGGTGTTAAGTTGCTATTCAGACACTTGAAAGGACATAAGCATGGGAGTCAAGTGCTCTGAGGTGTAGAGATAGTAAACTCCAGCAAACCTCTGCTTCAAAACTCTCTCACAAGTGAATTAAATTGAATTATACTCTAAATTGTGGGGTCCCTGATAACCAATACAAAACAGTTGACAGAAGGAAATACCCAACATAATAACATAAACAACCTTGTAAATATCAGTTGACCTCTTACACATGGACTAATTTGAGATTTGTTTTATAATTTAAAACAACTGTAACCAGTTAAAGTTTGAATACATCTGCTTGATACCTGGTTATTTATTGCCCAATTTAAGCGCTGATGATTTTATATCATATATCATTTTTACACATATTACTGGGTGCATTCTATATTTCAAACATTGTTGTTATTATTATTATTATTATTATTATTATTTAGTAGTAGTAATGGGTTTTTATGTAGCTCAAGGGCTTAGGGAGGGCGGCGCCCTAGCGCCCTCTAATGGCCAGCCACCACTGCTTGGTTGGCTATATGAACCAGTCAATCAAAAATAACAACACCCACACACAAAATATTCTAAACCAGGCCTTGTGCTTTTATTGTTTACATAATTTGGCAGAGTTCAGCCTTTTCTTTAAGCAACTGTACCATCGCTGCCTAAGACTCTCATTGTGCTGGTCGGGTATACTATTCTTTTCTCTTCCTTCCTCAAATGTGCAGGCAGCTATCTGAAGCGTCCACGCCGGTGGATTATCCCACTAACCACCAATCCTTTTGCAACAGTTGAGAGGATGAGAGTGCCTGTTGGATCACTTCCAGGGCCTGCTGGTGCCTCTTCCTCTACTCCCCTTACAGAGCAGCCTCCAGGCTGGGGCCCGAATCCCCCATCTCATCATCCGCTCTATGCCATCTCTCGGTCCAGGCCACGCCCCAGCAGCGACTGGCACAGGCAGTGTTCTGAAGCCTTGCGAAGGCTGAAGGGAAGCAACTGCAGGCCCAGATGGTTTTGCTTTATATTGGTCTGTCCGTCTGTCTGTCTGCCATCCACCAAGTCTAGCATCTTTGCGTTTGTTTTCTGCTCTCAACATTAGCTTGCACGTATCGGGACAGTACAGGTGAGAGTACAACTAGCTTTAACATATGGGGGGGCGCACACAGTTATGTTAAGACAGAGATGCACAACCACAACCTCAATCATCACATGTGCATATATGCAAATACAAACATATATGCATGTTGAACCATAAAAAACACCTGCTGCTAAGATATAGAGAAACCCTCCCACACACATCCTGTACACACTTACTGTATGTGGTATCTCACTCAATCCCACCCGCACAAGCTATTCTCAACACTCACATCTGAGCTCTGTGAGGTCCGTCTCCATTCACTTAATTAGAAGTGGGCCCCGGTACGTTCCACACACATGCTAATGTCTAAAGACAACAAAGCCAATGATGAGGAGATGGTGCTCTCTTGAAACCAGAATGCATGTGCAATCAGCCTGCAGGGCTTTAGTTTAAACAAAGTGTAATCAGACAAAATAACTGAGAAGGACACGCTAAGAGTGAGAAATGGATGGATTGGCAGATGGAGAGTGAAGCGAGTTGTGTGTAAGCCCACATCAGACAGATGATTGGATAAATGCTGAATCCATTCTCACTGACATCCAGTCTCAGATGCCCCTTAACTCCACTTTTCACTGGCTGTCTTAATGTAATGAGGTTAATAAGTGGACATGGGAGACATCTCTGAAAGCGACTCTGTGAATGAACTGTGTAAATGTCTCCATGAGTATAATCACACTTTTAAAAACTCAGTGCTGGGTTTGTGCTATTATGACAGGAGGCTGTTATATCAATTCTAGGAAATAAGCTTGCACATAGAGGACAGAAGCAGGAAAAGAATTGGAAGAAAGATTTGAACAGTTTAATGAACTATAATTTTAGGCATGTTTCCAAGACAATGCTGGTGTATGTTTTCTAAAACAAACTCATTTAAAGCTGATTTATATGCAGTTTCTTTAGCCGAGACCTTAATGCCTCCACCAGTCACAGTGGGAATGGACAGATTGGCTTCTAATGGTTATCCGATACTATGCAGCAGTATACCTATGTGTTGTTTAATAAGGTGAACTGACCTTTCATCATGGTTATAAATCAATGACATTCTTCTACATTGAAGCACTGCATGCAAATGCATAATATTATCTTCCCACACTTGCACATGCCCACACACACCCAACAAGGCAACATATTCACAGCAAATCTAAAGATTAATACACACGTTTCAAGGGCCCACATTTACACATGTGCTCCTCGCCTTTCATACACACACAGTCTCACAAACAAAGTGCCTTCAACCCACTGGTCAGTGATGACATAAAATAGATTCATCTCCTGTTGCTCCTGTACAGTTTTGGATAAAAAAGCCTCCAAAATTATCTAGGTAAGTGGAGAGAGGAGAAGCAGAAAGAGATGAAGTAAGATTGTGTTTGATTGCAGGTAAATGGTAGATGTTTGTGTTCAGGGCCATTGATGTTGTTTTTGAAAGGACCTGCTGGCCTTTCATTCTGTGATTACTATTCTTCAGCCAAGGCATAATGGCTGAGGTACAGCTGTTGGTAATGAAGACATTACCAACAGCAGAATAGAGTAACAACTGTTATGTCAAAATTCCACTCATTTACCCCCAAAATAATACTTCACCTCACCCCACAGCAGCGGCAATAACGGCAAAATCACAGCTAATGCCATCTTGTCTGTCAGAGAAAACAATATAAAAACAATGTATTTCTTATTACTCTGTCTCGCTTGCTCCCGCTCTCTTTCTCTCTGCTTGATCACTATAAGTACAACCCTAAAGCAGAACAGTGTGCGTCCATTGCCGACATAAAGTGGCGGGGGTTCTTCTCCTGCTGCTGTTCATTCTCCAAATCGCAATTTATTTTGGCATCATCAACACAAAAGAAAAAGCGATAAACACTCACTATGTGCCTAGACATACTTTCTCCTCATGGGCCCTGCCACAGGCCCAGATAGAAACATAGGTCCACACACTCGCTGTGTGTCTCTTTGAGAGTGTTTGTGTGTGTGTGCAGAAGGGTGGGTGTAGGGGGGGGTATTTGGGATACGTTCCCTGCCTCTCTAATAAGCCACCGGCTTGATGCCACTGCTCTCCTGCTTGGGAGGAGATAAGAACTGGCAGAGCAGTGGTGTGGGCTCCCATTGAAACCCAATGTGCTGCTAAGCCCCCTCACAGCCCCCAGCAGAACCTTAAAATGCACACACACCACCACTATGTGCATCTACACATGCACCTACACACACACAGGCTACAACGGCAGCCCCCAGTGAGGTAACGTTGTGATTACAGATTCAAGAGCACAGACAGCGCATTGGGAATATGAGGTGGAAGGAGAGAGTGAGGGAGAAAGGAGAGGTAGAAAATAACAAGTATTAAGTCCACTGAGACAGCATTAAAAAAAGCACAATGCTCTGCTTGTTGTTCAAAAAAAGAGAGACTACTGAACTGAGGAATCTCTATTTCTTTTTTCCTGGTGTAGCCCTTAAAAAATTACCACACCAGCAAGACTCATCCCACACTCATTTACTATATTTCTTTTTTTATATAAATATATTTTTACATGCTTCAGCAACAGTAAGAATTGCCTTACTGAAAAGGAGAAACGTTTTGAATTTATGTGGGCTAAGGGGATGTCATTTGCATATCAAACCTTGTTTTTCGGGCCACAGGGGAGTTGAGTTCTCTTCTTTAACCGATTGAGATTAACCCCATGCAAATGGAGCAGATGCCAAACTCCAATAAATCAGGACTTAAGAGAGCCTACATCTGTGGAAGACATTGTTATGAAGGCCAATCCAAACCTTCCACACCCGGTCGTCAGTAATTGCGAAACTGTTGCTTATCCATCTGTGGAGTGTTTTGTAAAGGAAAGAGAGGAGTCAGCTATTGTATTGGAGGAAGGCTGAAGTGCTATTTTGCTTTTGTAGAAAATTCTATCACCTCGTTAGCACATTTACCAGCGAGTGACCATCAGCTGTCAGCCATAAAAATCAGCTGCCTCAGGGCTCTCTATCATTCTTCTGTCTTTTCTCTCAGTGTCTGTATTCATTTGCAAATATTTTGGTAATAGACTAACAATTAAGCTTCTTACATAGCTGACAATAGTGACAATGGATCCCCTTATCAGCCAAAGTCTGTGGATGCCTGTTTTTACAGCAGGTGTTGTGAATAGTCTAAATGTGCTACCTGAGAGGCGAGTTCAAGCTTCAAGCTTCAAGCTTGTACACACCAGACAGAACTGAAATAAGAAAAATACTTGTATAAACCTTTATTCCTAGAGTCAATGCTGAAGTAAATATTTGCTGAAGTCTCCCACAATTCCCTATATTCTCTGTTTGAAAATGTGTGTAGTGTACAGGATTGTTGTAGTGGTGGCAAAATAATTAATAATGAAAGTTTTCACAAGCTTGGGTTACAAAGTAAGATGTAATGCAGCAGAATGATAAATCACGTGTGACTGAGTGTGGCAGCGTGCATTTTGTTGATGAAGATAAATTGTCACTTTCAGAATTTGAGAGTATATGCAACAAGAACAAGTACAGTTTTCAATATTCTTGCTGTTTGATCCAACAGCACAGTAGTTTCATTTATAGTGAAGAAATTGGCACAGAGGAGAAGTAAAAATGTGTTGCTTCTCCTCACTGGTTCTAGTGACGGTGGACCAAATCTGGGCAGGTTCCAAACTGCAGTAGTACAGTATTATGCCATGTAGCTTTGTGTTCTTCCAGATGGGCAGCTTGTCAAGAGCCAGAGGAATCCAAAGCAATACTGACTGGATAGAAGCTTTTTAAATGCAGGGCACTATGGATTAATGCTTAAATACGAATTGCATTTGAGAAGAGGCTGCATAGCTGAATGATGTAATTGACATAATTCATTCAAACAACCTAAGTAAATGTGCTGGACTGAAAAGTATAATGTTTTGCGTTGTTATTACCACTAATCCCTTGGTTCTCTGCTTTTTAGAGTTAATAACTAATATGAAAAATAAGAAAATTGTGTTTGTGTTGTTCTATGTGACACTTTTTTGTGGTATAATCGTTTGTGTTTTTGTTTTGTGGGTATAGTTTGTTTTATAGTATAGTTCTTTTTCTAGATTTATTTAAAAAAAAATCAGGATTCTCTGATAAAGATTTGAATATAAAAGACCATTTGCTGTATAGATATTGCTCACATACAGTATGTGTATGGTGCAGCTACAGTTTATGAATTCACATGGTGAATTCACTACAGTGTTTATTTTCTTTGCCTGCTCCTCTACGGTGGCCATCATTGTCATTTACTCCATCCAGTTTTGCTGTTTATTCTTAGTAGACTATTGCTGCCTCTACCAGAAAATAAAGAGATATCTCTTCCTATGCAGTATAGTGCCCACCAAACATCAAATGTTTGGAATAGTAAATCAGTAAAAGCTCTTGTGAATTGGGTAAAGATTTAATCCCTATTGTGTTGTCAACTGACAATAGAAAGCATCAAAATAGACCTTTACTTACATGTAACTGTCATAGATTGTTGCTTTGACAGTAACAAATGAGCAATGTAATTTTTAAGTGTGTGTTTTCACCTGGAAGAGTGAGAGCATCAGGCATGTCTCATGCTGAGAAAAGAAGCCTAAAGAAATATGGTGAAAATCTAGTAATGCAAGTATGTCTCATACTGTACTTAAATAGTGTAGTCAGATCAACAGAAACAGGGCTTTTTGAACCTGTGTATTTACTTTAAAGTTTAAATACTGTGTAACATGCATTAGCCTGTATACCCTGCACTACTATCTTTAGCACTAGACAGTTGTTAAGGGCCATACTGATAGTCTAAAGCAGGGGAAATCCCCCTCAGGAATTCCCCTAATACCAGAACCTCAGAGAGGCCTGGCAGAGGGGGAGAGCAAAACTGAATGATTGTAAGGAGAGTAAAAACAGTGGGATTGAGGAAGAAAGAGAGCTGCCTAGAGGAAACTGTACAGGGAAATGTATATAGGATGGAAGAAGCAGGAAAAAATAAGACAGATTTTGAGGAGGATTTAGTAACTCAGCCCAGCTGTCAATATTATCAGGTCTCAGATCCAACCTGAGCATGAGTCTGTGTAGAGAGCTGTCTGTCAGGTGGAGAGTAAAGGGCTGAAAACAACTTAGGGTTACACCGGTACAAGGAAACTTGGCATTATCATTTCTTTAGATAGGGATAGATCCCTATGTAGTAAGACAAGAGTAAATTCTTACACCACTGTAAACATCACAGGGTCTGCCTCTATCATTCTTACTGACTCTGATTGGCTCTGTGACCCAACTGACTCACTGAGTAAAAAAGGAGAAAGTGATTGTGGTAGGACTTGAATAAAAATACATCACTGATTAGAGGGTAAAGAAAAATGGTGCTCAAATGTCAAAAGACCTTAGTGATTCAATAATGTCTTTGCATATGGCTTTTTAATTGAATTCCATTACATCCAGAAACCATGTCACAAAAATTTAACATTTTAGCATATGGGACCATCAACTAAACCATATGAATTATATCTATGGAATGATTAAGCCTTTTTAGGTTTTATTCTAGCTCTTTAAATCTGCTTTCATAAGCACCATCACTTATCAGACTGTACATTTTAATTACACTGAACATTAGCTCAACCCAGGCTCAATCATACTTGGAACATCATATGACAAGGTCAACATGTAATGTCTCAGTCTCAAAGTGCTCTCCCGTTATCAAACAGATTTGTTCAGTCTGTTCACTTTTAAGTTGTTTGTACAAATGCAAAAAGATGATTTTTGTCATAACCACTTTTTAGTATATAGGTTCTGCATGACAGTGAAATCTTTACAGCCTAATCTGCCTTTAGGAAATTTAAATCTTGCCAATCTGGTTTCTGTATATTGTTCGTCTGTGTGTGTCGTGTTTTCTGTGCCCGTGTTTGTCTGTGTTTTTGTGTATGTTGGGGTATGAGGATGAGTTCCCATTGCTGGTGCCTTCTCTGTAGTGTGTGGCAGAGCTCAGCCAAGCCAGCCTCAATCCTGGCACAGGTCACTGCCAGGAAGAATAGCAGGATATAGCCAGCTCCCTCTGCAGCTGTCAGGATCTCTGAAAAGTGGTCCCGGAAACCTTCAGAGGGGTCCCGAAACACTTGTGGGCGATATGACGGCAGCCCCGTGGCCACCATTACACAAAAAAAGAAATATGGAAGCATTATCAAGGTGCAAAGCAGGCTAAATAAAATTCATGTGAGCAGATTTGTCCCTCTGCATAATATGCTTAGGGCAGACTTATAATAATGTGCTTAAATACACCCGATCCTCCCATTCATCAAGTGTGTCCTCATGCCTGCGGATACATGGCCAACACCTTCAATCTGTCCCATGTATGACACAAAGAAGTTGTCACAACAATAGCCAATACTAACACAAACTTAATACATACTCATACAAAATATGACACATGAATGAAACAGTCCCACAAACACCTTTTTCCCAGTTGTTAATTTAGTATAGGATAGGATACACTACATTTTGCATCACTACATACTGTGGTTGACTTATCATTGCTGTGTATATTTAATGGTAAGCTGTCCAATATTATTTTACATATGACTCATAATTATTCAGATCCTTTGCAATAATTCAGTATTGTAAATAAGTGCAGCATGAAAACTCTCTTCCAAAAGCGCATTTCTTACTGAAAACAATTATACAGAAGAGAGAGGATGCCAGGAAATACAACTATTCAGTCGCTCCTTACCCTAGTCTGTGATGACAAAAACTTCTCTCCCGCTGACCAGCCAGAAGAGAGCAAGTGAGAAGCCGATGACTCATCATTTTTGACGAGACAAAAAGCAAGAGACCAATCAGGGGGCAGGCAGCTCATAGACACCTCAGGGCCCTGTCTTGTGTCAGGGCACCCGTCACCTTGCCAGCTATTTTCTGTTGCAGTGTACACACACACACTTAATGCCCCAACTCCCATCCCTCCAATCCTCCCTGCATCCCTCCTTCATGGGGCCCCTTGGCCATCATGCATATCAATGCTTTATGTGAGATGGAGGGGAGGGAACGAGGGATTGGGAGAAGTACAGAGGCAGAGAAGGCATAGAGGGAGGATTGGGCAGTGCAGTGAGCCCTAGGCAACAGTCGGAATCAATCAAGTCTGTAGGATTACTGCTCCACTGAGTTGTGATCAATAGATCCTGAACACTATCCCCTGCTAGGAGGACTGACAGGGTAAATGAGGGTCCGAAAGCTGCGCCCCACCCACCTCCCTCATCTCATCCCAATTCTCCCTCTCCATTGCTCTCTCTCACCCTCCTCTCAGTCACCAACCTTCCTTTGGTTAGTCTTGAATAAGGAAAAGCAAAGAGGCATAGATGCCGTTTTTGTTGGTAGTGAAGAGGGCAAAAACTCATTCTTGGTCCAGTGGTTTTTAACAATGCCGGAGGAGTGTTGCATATTCAGCTGAGAGGAACAACTAGCCTCTGCCCGGGGCTTTTGTACCTCTGGGTGCACCGCTTTCTTGTTTTAGAAATGGTGGAGAAACTTTTTTTGGGGGGTAATGATGAAAAAAAGGACGGGTGTGCTTGGTCTTCCAGATCGGATCTTTTGAGTGTACTGCACACCCGAGAAGTGCTCACAAGATTGAACATGTCAACACTTGAAGACAGATTTTTAAAAGTGTTAGACAACAGACTGACATAGATAAAAATACAGGTGATTTCTTTGAGTCAATTCTGTGGCAGAGAAAACTTAAGATTCAGACGATTTTTGCGAGAGAGTGAAGAGCCTTGTGATATTCAAATGATACAGACATCTGATCTGATGAACAAAGCGTTTGACTGATTGACAGGAAGGTTTCAGGCCCTGACACCGATCTCCTCAGATGTCAGCAATGATGACTTTAAGTTATGTTAAGTGAGATCAACCCTCCTCCCCACTTCCTTGCTTGTGTACAAAATACATTCCACAGCGTGACCAGCAGATGGCAGTCCTGTTATCCTGATCCAGTGGTGTGAGTCTGCACGCCTGCAGGCTGAGTTTTGGACTGTTCAGGGTTTAACTATGTGTAAAAGTACCCCAGTTTTCCAAATGCCTGGCGGCTGCGGGGGGGGGGGGGGGGGCAGCCTAAATAACAGGTTCCCTGGCCCCGAGCCAACAAACTCACAAATGCTCACACATGCTGCAACATAACACACTATTCTTCCGTTAATAGGCAATCTGTGTTGCCATGAACATTTAGTCTAATAACTGTTACTGCTGTGTAAATGATGTCATAGGCCTGTCATTGTCTGTAAATTATGCGGCTGTCTTTGACGAGCCTTGTTGTCAATGATCCACCTTTTTACAATGTGACCGAGTCCGCCTTCCACAGTCATAAAATAAGTAAAATACTTTTCTAAGACCAAAGATGGAGTGGCAAGTATTTTATATTTCACATCAAATAAACAAAGTGCACAATTGGTTAAGGACATTTTTTATTGTTTTTAATATGATTCTTTTCTTGAGTAAGGGAGAAAAGCTTAATCTCTCAAAAATGTGCATAATACACTTTACTACAATAACTTGAATCATGTATGACAGCAAGAGCTTATATACTAAAAGCCATTAGAAGCAGAGACATTTCACAGAACTATACAGCAGCACACTGACCCAGCTCCAGACGAGCAGGACATGAGATAGAAGAGAAGAAAAAAGGGAAAGCATAACTTCATTATTGCAGTAATGAGTGGAGAGAAAGACTTGTGTGGAGGCAGTGACCCTGGCAACATAGCTTACCTGCAAACTTGTAGCAGTAATACCTCTGGTCAGGTAATTAGTTATACATTAATACGCAGAGATGATCTGATCTCCTCAATTAAGGAACGGCAGCACTATGATTCACGGGGACTCAATTGTCAATTTTATACCGCTAAGTCAACCTGATCTGAACTTATATAATCAAACATCCCAGTTCAGTTTCAACTGATATTTTGCAGCAAAGTCACATGGACCACAAAGGAAAAGAAAATGGACTACCACCCAGAAAAGCAAACCAACTAACTAACGCACTGATGAAACTTTTATATTTTCCCTCAGAGATAATTTTGGCTTCGGCATTGCCACACAGCTGAGTCAAACCAAACTTAACTAAACCAGATACATGCTGACCTGGTCATCTTTTCTCTAGAAATAGTCCTCTCAGTGAAAAGCAATTACCCAGCCTATGCCAGCGCACCTCACAGGTCAGCACTAGTTCTCCCAAGTGCAGGCCATGCGGCATTGAGCAGGAGCGCACCTGATAGGAGAATGAGAATCAACAAAAATTATTGCATTGCTTTAAAATGAGTTTTTTTTTCTTTTTTAAACAAGCCACCATTGTTTCTCTACAGGTGTTGTCTTAACTCTACTCCCTTATGCCCAGAACACATTTCACACAATCAGCAGTTTACTACAACGTAGATGTAGTAGAGATGATGTATGGAGCGTTACCTCATTTGTGTGTGAGAAATGCTGGCATAAAGAGTTGCCAAATATGATCCACATTTTCATTCACTGGGCTCTAGGATACACTAAGCAGAGACATACGGAAAGAAATAGTGTAGTGGTGATGGTTTATGCGGCCATTTATTTATGTATTTCGTGTGTATGCATCTGAAGGGTGTGGGGCTCTTTCAGCAGTGGACTGGAAGCTGGATTTGTCTTGTCAATGTCATGAACACTTAAGGGCTTATGGGCCAAAGCCTGAAACTTAGCCAGAAACAGCTAATGAGTGCCTGTGCGCCATTAGCTCAGCCAAGACTGAAATACATGCATTATTCACTCAACAAAAACACCACAACTTTAACAGCAAACTACTTTATATCCCAGGCCTATCCTTATCGGCACCAGCACATGACTCATAGTGCACTGTAGGTTTAATACACCGGATGAAAGTCTCTAAAGAAAGTGTGCAATCACGCAGCATGCTACCTTCAATAAAGACAGAGATGTAATGGCAATATGCTAATCAAATCGTTCATGAGTCTGTTCTTTCTCTGTTCCCTCATGTCTGGCTGATTTGCAAACATAGTCGTGCCATACAGTCGCTGTGGTACACTAGATAGGTATGATCTAACGCAGCTTGAGTGGAACATAGTGTACTGTACCCATGGGACTCTGCAGGAAGCCTCTATAATGTGCAGGGCAGCGTGCATGTGTTCCTGGCTACATATTTACAGTATAGAAATGAATGGGCCAGCTTGACACGAACACATAACACATTGGCAATCACTGTTGATGCCATTCACAAACACACAAAGGCTCACACATGCACAGGGTCCTCCCAGAGACCACACAGCCTCAATATCGAGATCCCTTTCATCTCCCTCTATTGACTACTGTTGTATCCTGTGGCTTGATTGGACCACACCAGACAACATCTCACATCGTCTGTATTCCTTTCCTGCTCACTCTCACCCTCCCTCACTCACCCACCCATTCCACCCTTCCATAACTCCTCCCCTGCTCCACCAACACCCTTCTCGTGTTTGCCTTTCATTAGCTTTCATCTCTCCAGCTTATTGAACTCCACCACTGGCATCAGAGTGTGATGCTTTGATGGTGCGGACGCTCCTCGACATAAATCCATATTTACCCCCTTTACATATTGCCATGCTAACAAATGATTTGCAATGTCTGCCATTCTTAGAGCATAATAGGACGTACAGTCTATGCACATTGCACTGATCTGTTCATGGCACCCCACGGTCTCCAAGGTATGCAGGAGGCAGTTTTCCTTCATGTACCTGCCCAAGAAAGAAAGGCTACAATGGGTTTATATATCTGTCTCTCCCCCTCTCTATGATATACACCAGGTGAACGAGTGGGAGAGAGAGAAATGTATAGGCCAGTGGGCAAGTATTTTAAAGAAAGCTCAATGGGGAAACCCATATATTGATACACATAAATAGCATTGCTCGTTCTGTTTGCTTTGAAGTACTGCCTCAATCTCTTCTCCCTCATCAAGGTACACCACCTTCCCCGAACCCCTATAGTACGTGCACGCAGGTGCACAAACACACACACGCACACACATGCAAGCACCTCTCTGGGGTACAGAGTATTTCATACTGTAGTTGTGTGGTGCTATTGGTCTAGTGGATTTAGTTTTCCTATGGGGATGTGTGTTCACAGCTGCAGCACTGTCCCTTCATAAAAGAGGATAAAGTCCTCAGCAGTGTCTAACTCTACAATATAAAGAGTTGAAAACCAGCTATTTACACTTGGGTACTGGTGTTCATACAATGCTGTGTCCAAAATCATTACTTATTCATTGTTCACTACTCATTGCGGGATAATTTGGATCCAGTATAGGGTATAATACAAAATCACTACCAAACTGTTAAAACACTGGTGGACTATATAACGAATAAACTATTTCAAACACAAGCCAAGACTTGTTAACAACAGGTAGTAGAGCATATTTTTCTGCATCATTTTGGAGCTTTTGCAAAGGGACAGGTTTTGTTAATGTTTCAAATGTCATGACATGATTTCAAGCCTTATTACACTGCACTTTAAAGTTGCCCAACTCCATGATTGTATTGTATATCAGGAACTGAATTGTAACTACAATTATGAACCTATTATATAATTGTCAAACAAAATTGTGTAATATGTTGAATCTGCAGCCAAACTTATCTCGATTCCTCATTTCACTGCTCTGCATACTACTATTCTATTCAAGTATATTAACAACAATCTATGGACAAAATATTTTCAGCCTGCTTTGTTGTGCTGAATGAACACTGTCTACAGTGAACAATTATTTAGGAAATATTGGCTCAGTGTTACATCACGCCATGAAACATGGCAAGGCCTTGCACATTTATTTTAACAAGATTTTACCATCAGCATCTTGTTAGAAACTTGGGGGAAAAGTGAACAAAAATAGACTTTTCTAAGCACCCTGTGGTGTTAATTGTTTTGCTTTGTGTGTCAGACTAGTCAACAACAGAAGACCCCCAGAAAATCAGTGCTTTTTAAACATGATTAAAATTTTTCGCCACAAAGTCAGAACAAAAGTCTAATGTTAAAATGAATAACTTGCAATGCAAATGAGGTAAAGTGATGGGGGCCTTTTATTTGAAGTTGAACCTTTTGTTGTCAGCTCCAACTGTACTCTCTGTTTTTAAACCCAGCAAGGGACCTTTTACACATTTCAATGGGGAATTCGGCTTTGAATAATTCAACAGACTAATCCACCATCGCTGGTGCTTTGCTCTGTGTGGGCCTGCTGTTCGGAGCTACAGCCAGTTCATAGTCAATATACAAAGATTGAAAGAGATGGAGAAAGAAAGACGCAGAGATACAGACACAGACGGACAGAGGCAGGGGTTAAGGAAAAAAGGTGTAGACAGGGGGCTACTTAATGTTAATTACAGTGTGCTTAATCCTGGAAGCTAACAATGATGTCATGGGGCACTGTAGCTAATGCTGTAAAACAACACCTGATATTAGAGAAAAATACACCTTGTGTATTAAACAGCAAAACAGGTATTACAATAACAATTTACTGCAAGGATTCAAAATAAAATACAGATTCTCAACACATATTTAAATTGCTGAAAAATTTAGGGCATCTTCCTCACCTTAAAAACCAGGAACCATATATTTACAATGTATAAGCAGAAAACCAAGCATAGACAACTTTCTATACATTAATCTTATTCAGAAACACTTAGATTTACACACATTAGATGGCATTTATACAAATGAATGTGGTCATATTTTTGACCATACTGTATGTAATCATGGTAATTAAGGAGATTCATTTGAATGAAAATCATAAATGTGCTTTTAATTGGCTTTGTGTACTCAATTTTATGATCCTTTTTATGTAGACTGTTCTATTGTTTTACAATGTTTGATCATCTTACTTCCATGTGTTTATGTTCTTCTAATTTGATCCTTCATTGTGAAGCTCTGTTTTGATTTGTGTGCTATAAACCAAATCATTTCTGATTGCCTCTATGAAGGTTGATATGACTGCTGGTGATGGTTTACAGGTGCGTGTGTAATGAATTAATGTATAAAAGACATCATAGGTGCTATGAAAAGCCACCGCTGCACATACGTGCATAATGTGCATAACGATGGATGCTCTTTTGAAGGACCATAATATGACACGTTCAGTGAAACTGCACTTTTACTTTGCCATCCTCTCATTGCCAGGTCTAAAGACAGATGGAACAGAGGTATTTATATGCAAACACGTGATTGAGGCCATGCCGATTTCAATTTATGGCTATCTGTAGGAGTGGAAATCCAGTTTGTGCATATGTGCACTATTCACAATGGTTCTATTTTACACACTGAACCTATACAGAGTTTTATGCATCTTGCCCCTGGTCTTTAAACTTGAGCCCCTATCCCAAATAAACTGAGTGTGTGTGTATGAAGAATGTGGGTTGGGATAAGCAGTTTGTGGGGCTGTGGTAACCAGGCTATATGGTGAAGAGTATTTCATGGTGTGGAGAGCTGTGACCCATGCCTTCAGGCCTGGGCTGAGGATGATGGAGCACTGTAGGGTCTGAGCTGGAACCTCCAAGAAAACAAATATGCACACACAAGCACACACAGACACACTGTCCTCAATACATTTAAACACACAAAACTCAAGAACAAACTGTCCTCAACAACAGTCACTGTCGCCTGCTCACTCAAGCCACTCAAGTATGCAAATGTGACCATTTATGTACATGCAGAGTCAGTCCATCATTGTGCATCATACATGAGCTCACTGTATCTAACATCTGCAACAGTGAAACAATCACATATAATGTACGAGAATGCGAGACAGAGAGAAAGCGGGAGAGATGGAGGAAGGATATGGCAGCTCAAGTGTTTTTCGTTATAGTTAAAATTATGCAAAAGCACACTGTGTAGCATGAAAGATCAAAGATAAAGGCCATAGGGCATGCACATTAAGAGTTCTAACGAGAGCCCTTAGCTGTACACTGTTTAATTATTGAAACAAGAAACATCTTAGATATTTTAAAGAGCCTCTAATAATGTAGTTTGAAAAGAAACACTCCAGTGAAGACAAAAAACTGGAGAGAAGACAAGAAAACACCTTTTAATTTGCTGAGTAGTGTAAGATAGTTTGTTCGGAAGATGAGTGTACTGGTCTTTTCCAGTGTGAAGCAGTTGTCATTTTTGCCCCAAAATAAGCAACAACTTTCTACAAATGAGGCCAAATTTATTGCATGAAAAACAATTTCACTATGGCCTTGAGTGCACAGTTCAATTATTTCAAGTACTTATAATTACTGAGTGTGATTAGCATTCACAACACAACTCTCAGTCCCACTGTCGTCATTGGTTGAAGGGTGTATGATTATGATGCCAGTGCATCAAACATTTAATCATACTCTCACATTGCAGTAGGGTTATTGTGGTGGATTATGTGTTGTGGGCAAGAACATATCGGTCGCCTCTGGTTGCATGTATTGTGGACATAATGTGCAGTTTGCTTTTTTACTATAAACTGCAGCATACTTGAAAGCTCTTCATGTTCATCACATTCAGTATCCCCTTTGTGGGTTTCTAAAGGAGTATTGTTTTTTCCCCTTGTTTATTATTTTCTTTATTTTAATTATTTCCACAGCTGTTGAAAAAAACTCTAAACTAAGTATTCCAAACGTTCCTAATTGGAGAAGAAAACATTTCAAAGTGCAAACTGAGAGCAACAAAACTCTGTTAGAATTCTTGTGAATGCCTCGGGGAACATGTCCAGGGGACTGCTCTAAATATATGAAAGCATCCTTAAGTTGCATGATAGCCTCTCAGTAACAGCAGGGTCACTTCATGGTCCCTGGCTTTGAAAGCTGATAAGGATTTCATGCATTTTGGCCATTAAGGGAGAGCTAGTTTGAGGGGCCAAACATTTCTGTGACCGAACACAGAGGGAGGAAAGGGGGTCTAAGGGCCACATTAATCCATGTCAACCAAATTATTTATCACCTTGTGCAAACAAACGGTGTCCTGGACAGCCTGTCGGAGGGTGGTGCGTGAGGTCTCTGAGGGCTGCCAGCGACGCTGCAGCCTGAGTCCCATCACTCTTCTTCTTATCTCTCCTCCTCGGCCCTCTCCTCATTACTCCTCAGACACAGGCACCAGGCCCTAGTGACCATACACAGAGCTGCACATGGAGGTAGGAGAATGAGAGAGCTGAAGAGGTCCCATGTCCTCATTTCAGACTTCTGTGTAATTTTTTTTCCCACTATAGTTTCTTGTTTCTTTTCCATTTAAAGCTCTCATCTGTGCTTAAGCCTGGTGCAGAGGATATCAGAGGAATCTGCATATACACTTGTTCCTTTGTGGGTCTGTGCTTCGTGTTTGTGTGTTTCTGAGTAGCGTGTGGGGGGCGGGGGACGACATGCATCTGGACTCTGGGAAGCAGACTGATCAGCCTCTCTCACCCACAGCCTAGCCCGGGCAGCCTAGGAGTTTCAATCAATAACCAGTCCCTGTAGCTGCCCCGAGCAAGCTGTTTGAAAAGTCAGAGTAGCATGAAATGGCCATTATTAAATTACTGGGACAGACACATTTAGAAGGCCATTGCATTAAGAGAGCAAGCTCTCCCAATTAGTGGATCAGCACATTAATAGCCCTAGATGAGAACGCCATCTGATCAGAGATTAGATGCACACACAATCTATTGACTTATTTTACTGGGGCACTGATAGCTACGTATAGCATTTGTAAAGTATAATACTAACTCATGTCGTCTAACCAGAATAAATGGTTGAAGTGTATTTTCCGTCTTTATGCATGATTCATATTTGGACTTACCAAAGCCCCATTACTTTACTGCAATTGTTCTCTCAACATTTTGCTGATTCAAACCTCATACATTTGCAAGTAGTAAAGCTGCATTATACACAAAGAGGGATTGTTGTGAGATCAAAATTTTTCCTCTGTCTACTATTACTCTGAGTATGTTCTTCAGAGGGAAAATAAGAGCTGCTGTATTTTCTTGGGTGCACTGCAAAGCCCATGGCATCTGTTTAAAATGAGATTGAAAAGGCACGCGGCTGTGAAAAAAACCTAATTTTAGTGTGACTCATCGAGTAATAGTCACTCTAAGCTCAGTGACCTGCTTTAGTTAAGAATGGATCAAGAGTATATCCAATCTCAAATGATAAAAAAGAGAATACAACATGGGGAAATTCAACTCCATTACAATGTGCACTTATTTCTAGAACAGGAGGATTGGTTTTGGCTTCATGATCTACTTATACCAACACACCTCCAAGTGAGAGGATTCAGTGTTCCCCCTTCACAATGTGTGTATTTTATACAAGCCTTCCTCGGCTTGGCACATCATTGGGTCTTCAGAGCCCTGGGCATATTTTTAGTGCTTTTGTGAGTGATGTTTTTAATATGAATTATTTACCCCAGAGAGACACGGCTTTGGATGCTAGCCCTTGTTTTTAAAGAGCACCTTGTTTGTCCCTAATTTTACAGCCGGTCAGGCAGAAGTACACTGGCTAACCTGCAGGTCAGGCTGACAGCTGGGAATTGCCATTTCCCACTGCACTTTCAGCGCTGTTGCAGTGTCTCTGAGCACACATACAGAGGCTGAGTACATGTAAACAGAGGTGACAGTGTACCTGAACTGCAGTGATGCCAGGATTATTATTTCACTCTCATTTCAGGGTTGTATCCACCTCCAGACCCCTCTTTCTCAACACCACCACCACTATCACATACCACTATCAACCTCACAACCCCTCTCCCACCTATACACCATGTAGTTTTGCTTTCTTACTCACCCTAAGGCAGGAATGTTTCAAACAGGCCACAGTAACTGTGTGTGTATTGATTACACACTCCTATATTCACCCACACAGACACAGGGGCAGCATCCAGTTTCACTTGTTAACCCTTGACCTATTGGAATGTAGACTACTCACTGTATCAGAGTTGTAATGTACCAAGATATCAGGCCTTATACTATACATTAAGTTATTATGTAGTTTTGTTGCTAAGTAGGAAGCTGAATTTGCTTTTTGGATGTTTTACATGTTGTACAGTATTTAGTACTTTTGCTGTTGGACGGAAACATAAAATGTTTTGATAGTTAATACATCCCACAAAGCTTTTTATGCTACATTATTTATTTGCTAATATGTTTTTTTCCTAGTGTATCTGAATCCAGGCAGGCTGTACAATTTAAAAAAACATCTCTGTAAAGCATCACAGGCCCCCAGAGGCCACCAGTGTTTTGACTGAAAGAATCTTGCTTCTGAATGTTAGCCTCAAAAGTCTTAATGCTGGAATTTCCAGTCAGCAAAACTGGCAAAGCCAGGCAGAAATGTATCTGCAAAGTGATGAAATATTGAGACTGTTTGGATTATGAACTCACCCTTACCTCTCTTACCTCCTGTGACTTGGCTGAGATATTGATGAGGTGAGATTCTTTTTATTCACATTATGCTCCTCTGCCGTATTTCTGGTTTTCAGTGAAGAAATTGGACGTTGTTTGAAAAAAGCTTTCCAGTCTCTTGTTAGTTGACCTAAACTCAACCCACAGTTTGCTCTATCTCAGCTTGTTTGCAGTGGGGAGACCTGTTCTAACTTGTTGGTATAATAGAAAACCCCAACTGGCTACAAGAACCACATTAAAATATTTTAATATCATGGCCTGACAGAACTGTAGAGCATGTACACCCCCACAGTGCTTAGTGGCGTGTATGTCTTATCCTACTGATTCAATCCTCCAAAATCTGATTGGCAAACATCACCTTTAGGCCACAGAGGCTCTGCTAGTATCTCTGATACCGGCATGTTTCTCCCCTCTGCTTCCTCCCCAACATCCTTCTCTGCTCATCGACAGCACACTCGCAAGAACAAACAACAGATTAGATACCAGCAAAAAAGCTGCCTGCTGCTGGCCCACATGGAAGTGGCCCAGATCTGGTGGTGAAGGGAGGGAGCTGTGGAAGCCTGCTGCCGGGCCGAGGGCCAAGGTTTGATCCCCAGTTGACTGGCGTCCTTCCAGTCCAGAGGAACGACTGTTCTGCTGCAGAGCAAAGCGTGGGGCTCGCACCCCCCATCATCACCACCATCCCCCCGGTCCCCCCGAGGATGATAGATGCTCTGTCCGCTCCCTACAGCAGGGAGAAAGCATTAGACATCTGTATAATTGACTGAGGATGAGAGAAAAGGGGGGAAAAAAGGATGGAAAGAGAGAAAGAAGCAGAGAGACAGATTGTGTGGGTGTGTGTTTGCACTTGAGTAAGACATCGGGCATAGAGTGTGTTTTAGTTGCTTCGTCTGTGTGTAAAAAACGAAATGGGAGATATTATAGAGACAGAAAGACGAGAGAGGGAAAGTGAGAGAAAGGAACAGAGTAGCAGAAACTGAGAGAGGAGGGGGAGGGCAGAGGGAGAAGTAGGGAGCAGGCACAGACGAAGCTGGCTCTCACTCAACAGGACATCCTTTCACACACATTACACATGTCCTCTCCAATCCTCTCACAGAACCAGCACTGGAGCTACTCTGTCGAAAACAGGCCCACACTTCTGACAGATGAAACTACCGGTGTGGTGCAGCCTGGCCAAAGACTACTAATGTGAGTGATGTGATGTGTGTTCAGCAACAGAATGATTCCAAGGGTTTAACATTAGGGCTTACCCTCACAATAGGGCAAGGGTTGGCATATGATCGAAGGGGGTAATCTCGTTGGGAAGAAAAGACCAGAATTTCAGAACAGCAACAAGGAAGTATTTTCTATTCTTTTGTGTGGAATATAAGCACATCCAAAGAGATGAGTAAAAGGGGCCAACAACCAAATCTGTTAGTTTGTATAGTCACTGTGCTAAAAACCAACAAGAGCAACTTGATAAATCCCCATCATGTCGGAAAGTTACACCAAATGGCCCCATTTAAAGAACATGCTCCTAAGTGCTGGCCAGTGTCCACATGTCAAAGCCACCCAACAAAAGCGAGATTGAAAGCTGGTGCACACAACTTTCCGGGGAAAATAACACAATTATAAGAGTACACAGACTTGTTCATTATTAATGGAGTTGCTTTTCAACTGCCTCACTGAAAAGACCTCTCAATAATTTATCACCATGGAGACGCATGTCAAGTCAGTGTGCTTGGACACTTTATGAATATCAAATAAATGCAAAACAAAAGGGGTATACATCATTAAGCACACTGCTTTTCTGAGGTTTGTAACAAATCGGGGATCCTTGATTGTTCTCTGCACCATGACATCAATCACAATTCTCCAATTTGATCTTGCTTTGAATAAAAATTCTTGATTAAACACTTTGGAAGCCACTATGCCACAATGATTGTGCCACTTGGTGTATAATGATCAGTTTGAGGGGAACGGGTGGAGAGGGAGTAACGTAGCTGTTAGATTATCCTTTAATGATGGTCCTTGATCAGTTATTAACAAGACAACGTTTCTCATTAGTTAATTGAATAACTTATGCATTGGAGTCCCACGCTCCTCATGACTTTGGATTTATTCAAAGCATTAGAAGATGATGAACTCGAGATAGGAGGGCTGAGTTATACTCTGTCTTTATCGCTGCTAACAGCCTGATGAGACATATAGGAAGCAATGGGAATTGGACGGGGAGACTCCTGGAGTGACAGTGACAGTCATTAACGTGGGAGCAACGGTTATATGTGAATACATGTACTGTATGGTGAATTATTCATTATTTAATAGTACTACAGTTTAACAGGTCTCACACAGCTGAACTTGAAATGATGGTTTTAAACGTAGCAGTATCATGATGGCTCATGTTGGTGGTTGCACGTGCTTAAAGTAACCATACTGATGCACTAATCAAAATGTTTGTATTAACAATGGATCATGACACCGTGTCATGTGAAAGTAGTCGATTGCAGTGACAAACCAACAGAGAAAATTATCACCAGATTCTGAAGTTCCCCTCAGCTCTATTTATGCATAGAAGTATTTTAGCATCTTTCAGCTTTTATGGCTCACAACTGTACTGTTCTGATTGAGTCTCATTGCTCTCCATGAGACTCAATATGTGAATATTAGAATAACATCCATCAGGTGCCAAGAAACACGACACCAAACAAATGCTATTGTTACTCCATGTTTACTGGATGTTTAAATAGGCAACCGTCGCTGATAATATGTCAATGCTGTGTTATACAGCTTGTTGTATGATGTAAAAATGTAATTAATCCATGTTTAAATCTAATTATGGTACATAACATCCTGTTTTCTGCATTACCACCATGTCAAGTCATTCAATGCCACACTTTGTAATGTGTTTGGGAAAGCAAAGAGCGCTCTGTACCAATGATAAAACAGTATTATAAATTCCACAACAAAAGTTTGAATGTTCTTAATAAGCAGGGTGTTTGCAGGTTCAGTAGTCTGACAGCATGTTGTGGAGCAGCTAGCTGTCATGTTGCCTCTCCACTACATGCCATGCAAATGACTGGCTCTCCCAGAAGACCACTACCACTCATTTGGTTTCCTGCTTGATTTGGTTCTTGCAGTTGTGCATGACACGCCACACATAACTGTCTCGTCTTCCCTCCCTCTGTCTCACATTCCCTATGTCTCTTCCTCCTTCTCAATCACACAAACTCACACATACTTTTGACATCACCCACTCTGTAATAACAATGCCAGTAAGTTGTAGATAGAGATGCTGCCCTGACTTTCATTAATGAACCACATTTCACCAAAGGAACTAAGGCTCTCCAGTTTCAAAACACATCTATTTTCATTTCCTGTCCATTTGGGTAAAAACACTTCATCCGTGGCCCAAATGCTATGATTGAGAGGATAGCATTTGAACATAACATGCAAAGCTACACCATGTGTTGTGCATGCACTTCCATGTGTATCTGTTTATTCTCTGTAGATGGAATTCATGTTTATAGATGCACAACACGTCCTGTTAGCTAAAGTCAGGTCAGAGTTGAGGGTTACTGTATGTATGTGTATGTGTGTGTGTGTGTTTGTCTGTATAAGCGTGTGTGTGCATGTTTATCAGGGAATTGGAGATGTGTGCCTATTTGGGGAGTCTCAAAGCAAGCAGGTGAGAGTCATGCTGGGTGTTCTCTCGGTTCAGTGCTAATAGAGTTCAATCTGGATCTCTCCTCGGCTGGTAGTTCCCAGTGCTCAATCATTATGGGCTTGCAAATTTTGGCTGTGCACTCTGTGTGTGTGAGAGAGAGAGAGATGAAGAGAGAGGGAGAAAAGATACTGTATATAAAGTAAAAATATGTAGGTCTTTATTCTATATGTGCTTTTATTAGCATGCTAGTCAGTTAGTCAAGTCTAAAGACCAGTGGTTGGGAAATGCACAGAGGATAGAGAGTGGCTTCCACCAAAATTTTAGCATTCCTTCCTCTCTTTCAGACTTAATGTTACGAATATAATAACAAAAAAATTCATTGACATCCTTTTTTTCATGATAAAAACATGACTAAAATAAAATAAAAAGTAACCATTAAAAATGAGAACTATGACAAAATGAATTACATTTTTCGTCCGCCACCCAAAATTATCTCTTGTTCAGAAGTTGATTTAGCTTGACCTGTTGCACAACGTTAATAAGCAGCATCTTACATTTACTAACATGCCGTCTCCGTCAGTAATGTTATGTTACCAGTTCCTGAAAGAAACAGATTTATCGACTAAATGCATAACAATCCACTGAGAATTAGACAAGAAGCAGCAACAAAACAGCTGGGACAAACTATGAAAACATGCAGACCAGCACACCATTAATAAAAAAAGGTAAGCTAACATTACATTATCCAGTGATGTGGATGTAATGTTAACTTTACTTTCAGTCAGCTATTTTTTGTGTTTCTATAGGAAGGAAAGAGTTCCAGGATTAATGTCGGCAGTCAACCATCTAAATCTTTCTGTAGAAGTTTGCTAAAGAATATATCACTGTTATCCAATGTTTTAGCTTCTTCTCTCAAGCTAAACCCAGACAGTGAACATTAGTGAATCCAGCTTCTGAATGATTCACTATGCTGTTGTGGAGAGCACACGTAGCTGTGGTAATGCTAGGTGAGCAGAAATGACAGAGAGCGGTTCTGTTCAACCATGGTAGCTGTACAAAACAAAGATGGCAAGAGCTGTAGCCTCAAAATGCATAGACATACAAATGTAAAATGCCTTACAAAATTGAGTAGAAAATTTGACTAAAACTAATAGCCTATATATTTTCGTCAAATGACTGACACTAATACTAAATCAAAACCAGGTGCCAAAATGAACACTGGATTCAATACTATATTTAGACTCCATGTCCATAAACATAAATACATGCTAAAATATGGCAATATAATGATTTCATAGGGAACAAACTGTGAAACACACAGTGTCCCTTATCAGTGCATCTTCACCAAAACTGAGAATGCTTAGGTATAAAACGTTTGCCTTCTTTATTATGAATGAGGATGTGAAAAGGACATCGTCAGTGATTCCACATCAGCACTTCCCCTGTGACACTCAATACTCCACTTGATAAATGTCTGTCATTGTCTTTTCATGTAAATGTGCCACATAAGTTCACCTCTATTGAGAGCGGTGGGTTGGCTGTTCCTTCAACAACATCCAAGATAAAGAATCAGTGCCTGAGAAAAGCCTGTTCAGCATAAACAGGGTGGGACAGGAGAACCTCGTCACCAAACTAGGTGTACAAAATAGGATGAGCACCATCTGTGGTGCCTGGTATGCCATCATATGCTGAAGCTGAGGTAGAGGTTAGAGCATTGACAGCAATGTACATGTAGCATGAAAAATGCCCCATATGTGTGACCACTGTGGAGTGGTTGAAAATAAACACCTTGCTTTGCTCATGTAGCACCATAGGACCACTCTTTCAATTTCTTCCCCTCCTTTGCTCTTTCTGTCCTTTCCATTCCTCACCCTGTGTTCCTCTCTTCTGTTACTGTTCACCCATAAACATAAAAGCCACTACATACATCATCTACCCCAGTGGAACCCAGAGGTGCTCGGCTCCTTGCGTTGAAGCTAAGAGATCCTGTTTGCTCTCGAATGTACAGAAATGGATCACTATATTAATGTCCTTTCTTCGGGAATGATCCCATGATCTATGGCCTTTCCCAGTCTCTTCAACATGCAGAGAAACGAGGTGCACCGGGGCAGAGGAGAAAAAGAATTTACAGTGCTATGATCTGATCATTTCTCACCTTCTCTCTCACTTACTCTGTCAGTAGACCCATGGTGAAGTGGGGTGTATTGATCTATTTGCCTACTCTTTCCACCTTTTCCTCTCTTTCTTTCTGTCTCCCTCTCACTCCATCGCATCCTCTCTCTTACACACTCACCACACACATCCTATTTCCCATAACAGATGTGTCATTTCATCAGATGAAGACCAAGGCCAAGCTTTGAGCTTTCAGTGCTACATGGGATCCATTTAATTTGCAGCAACATGAAGGGAAATGAGGCCAGATCTGCCAGGCTCAACTCAATCCACCATCCAGGTCATAATGAGCAGCAGCTAATCAACCTCATCCATTTACTCAAAGATGAGAAAAGCGTCACATGCACAGCTAAATGTCTCTACAGTGCCATCCACTATTATATACCCAGCAGTATTCACTTGTCTATGCTCATTTTTTTTTTTTTTATGCAAATAGCGTCCTATAATAAGTGGCTGCCATATACATGTTTACGAATGTGACTAAAGAGTATGTTAAAGCACGGTGGCCCCTGATTAAATTAACTTAACTTTGATGGATAATGCAATGCAACCTCATTTTAACACAGAGAATAAGCTACATCTTCTTTATCCTAGGTAATAATCTATCACCTTACAATTACTGTATATATATCCTGGTTCTAATAATGTTTCAACATGTAAATGCATTTCCAGGAACTGAAGCAGAACAAATGCATGAAAGCACAACTCGATTTTTCCTTAATGGATATATATTTCCTATTAGACATATGAATAAGTCTCTGTGCTTTATAATGCGTTGAACAAAAGCCATACTCAGATTATATTCATCACCAGCTGTGGTAAACAGTATACACAGTGTACCTTGTTGGTACACATCTGTAGCCTAGTTCTTTAAAAGGGGAAGAAAAGTGCAAACCAAACTTTTTACCATACACAGCCCATTTGCTATTCTTGACATGAAATAGAGTTGGTCTCTCTGAGGGATTAGGGGTCTGTTTTTGCTGATTCTACTCTGGTGGTGAGGGAGTGCAAGGTGGGCTGAGGGGTGGGCTGGCGCTGTTGCGGGAGCTAGAGAGAGCCAGAGGTCCAGGGCGTGTCGAGCCGCCAGTCACTGTTGGATGTTAATGTACTGAATGACAATCTAAACCTATCTGTCATTAACATCTGTAACAAGCATGCTGTGCTGAATGACTAACGACTTGAAAACATAAATTGGATGAGAAAGGCAAACAACCCATGGAAACTTACAGTGATCATGAATAACAAAGCGTGTGCTTTTAAGTTCCTTGGGAATTCTGATGGCGAGTATAGATACAGTATAAGCATGCTGTGGCAAGTTCCAGTATCTTGGTTTTCTCCAGAGAATCAAAGACTTTGGAATTAAAAAATGCCTCACAGTTGCTGGAAACACTCTATAAAAGGTTTATGAGATACAATCCCTAAAGGGCCTTAAACAATGACAAACTCATCCTAACTACTGGATATTCTTTAGTTTGCAGTTGGGAGAAAAAGTAACTGCACCACAGTCAACCAACAACAGTGCTCTTTTTTCTCTACTCTCCTCTTCTATTTTTCTTTTTTCCCCTCTTGTTTTTCTCTCTCACTGCACCTGCTACAGAAAAAAAAGCAAGCATTATTTGAATCCACACCAACTGAACAGAGATTACACATATGGCAGCTTGAAGTGACTGATAAAAAAAGTGATAAATTGATTCACAGACATGGCTGAATGAGTGAAGTGACACCACATTCCTCCAGAGCTTTGTGTGTTAGTATGTGTGTGTTTTGAATTCCATCTCCAGCATGGAAGCACAATCCTAGTTTTTTGGGGTTTTTTTGTCTCGCACTGGGCAGCAACCTTACCTCCTGAGACACCATCCCTCTGGAAGTCCATCAACACAACATGGTCAGCAGAGCAGAATGTGTGTGCGAGAGGGAGAGAGTGCGTACTTGTGTGTGCTGAACAAGCACACTGATACACATAGCTCTGCTCTACACCTCTCCGTTCACTATTGCAATGCAGTTTCATCATCCATAGCACAGGTTTGATAGGCAGTTCCTCTTATTAGAAAACCTGGAGGGGGCGAGCCAGTGTTAAAATGAAACCCTCTTTATCAAATTGTGATGAAGTGCCTGAAGTGAACACAAGGTTAACTAAATTGCATATCCCTTCTGCTGAACTCTTTACACTCCACCATCACCTCAGCACACAGAATTTTAAGACACAGGGGTTTTGTAAGTACAAACGAGATGAGAGAGGTGTTTCTCTTCCTTAAATCACTGTGAAATGTGTCTCACTTGTTAGAATTGCAGCTTGGTTCTAGCCGGGGGCTGAGATGAGGCGTCTGAGGTATTTCTGGGTCTCCAGCATCACTGTGGATGCTGCTGTGTGCTCTCTCCACCACACCTTGACAGTGACTTTGTGTGACAGCAGATATAATGTGATTTCTCCTGTCCCCGGGGTCTGAAGCTGATGATGGAGACTTCTGGGCTCTGCTTTGCTCGCCGGCGACAGCCATGACAGAAAAGAAAAATGCTTGAGCATGATGATCAGTGGCATTTTTCACACGGCTTGGAGATCCCTCAGTCTGTGCCCTGTTGCCCATGCGTCACTGACAGAGAAATTAGGTCCCTATGTTCAACCTGAAATTTCCTGGTCCGCGTTTGCCTGAGTTTGGGCACAATCACATTAGCTCACTGACACTGTCAGGTGAGCATCTTCTTTTTCAACCCAAAACAAATACTGTATAGCATTCAGTACATTCAGTATTGGTTTGTTTTACAATATTGTTATGAATTTACAGCAACTGAATGACAGGGATACATCCGACGTCACTTCTACTGTAAGTGTGTCACATCAGGTGAAGCTGTGGTGTGTCACACCTGCAGGCTGTATGAGCCTCTGCTGTCTCTGCAGCTTCAAGGCAAAAACAAAGGTAACCACTTCTGTCATATGTGTTTTGTCTGGGTGTTCAAAACATAAAGTGTTTCTTTCTGAGTTTCAGGTATAGAGCCAAGCAAGTGTAATTACAGCTAGTGCTGAAACAATTGGTTAATTAATCGATTAGTCAGTCGACAGCTTATTTTCAAAAATGCTGAACATTGGCTAGTTCTAGATTCTTATATATATCCTTTTCTCTAATTTACATAATGTTTAATTGAATGCATTTGAGTTTTGGATTGGTGGTCAGACAAAACAAGCAATGTGAAGAAGTCAGTTGGGTTCTGGGAAATTGTAATTGCCATTGCCATTTTCCACTCTTTTCTGACATAATCTGAATGTGATTTTTTCATTTTATATTTTTAATAATTTTGCAAATATTTCAAGCAAACTTCTTTCACGTTGTGATTATGGGGTATTGTTTGTAGAATTTTGAGGAAAATAATGAATTTAATCCATTTTGGAATAAGGCTGTAACATAACAAAATGTGGAAAAAGTGAAGCGCTGCGAATACTCTCCGGATGCGCTGTAAGCCGGTTTGCTTCCAACATGGATCTTTCTCCCTCCTGGGAGGCTGGTGCCTTTTGGGCAACCAACTTAGTTTTGTTTGGTTTGATTGTATTTAGTTTATACTTTTTTCATGCCACATGTGGTCTTAGGTCAGCACCTACAGTTTCATATCACCCAACACCCACACTTCACCAGTGACTGCTGACTTCACACATCATGCTTTGCTTATTTTGATTTATCCCTAATAAATTACTTGCTTAATTAAATTGTTACTATGTGGACCTCCCTTCTTTGTTATGGCCTGAACAAGCCGGGCATAACAAGCGGAACCTGACAACTTTGCCGTGTCTGTGACCTCTTCCAGTCTCTCTTTCTCTCCGCCCTTTGACCACACTCAAACCACACACACCAATAGTAACAAAAATAAATAACCTGAATGTCTTTCACCCTAATAACCCCCCTAGGTAGTGTACAAATGCAGCTACAATCATTGTTACAGGCTCCAGTCAACATTTAGACGAACATACTCCCCAGTTTATGAAACACTGATTCCCAGCTTCCTTCCTCCCTTCCTTCTGGCATTTTATTCCATCTAAATAATGCAGCAACAAGGAGTCATTGGGGGGATCCATTATAGAGGGACTGATATAGAATGCTGGGATGCATGATCAGACACTCTTATCACTTTCACAGAGCACGTTATAGTGCAGCAGGGAGAACTTTGTATTGTCATGTCTCTCCTAAGTGCTTAACCCTTTGGTTGATGTGATAGCAATACGCAATCTGAACAGTTCGGGATATATTACAAAATTACCCATCTACATTAGATCTAGATGATGTATGATGAGGCTTGGGTATGTGCTCATGGAGTATGGTTAAAGGCCATTTCAGGGTCTGGGTGAAATTAACAGACTGTGCTGCAACAGCTAGTGTGAAGTGAGTGACTACAGCCATCATGGTTGGTGAAAGAGGATGAGAAAAAAATCTAACCGCCCCCCCCAAATATCCATCCAGAGAAGCTTCTGAGGCAGTAAGGGCTTTGGTGAAAAATGTCATAAGATTGGAAGCACTGAAGAAGCCAACCTTGCCAGATAATTTATTTGATGTCTATTCATTTTATTCTCAGCAGCTTCTTTGAGAGGACACTGTTAATTACATATAGTCTACTGAAGAGCAAATGAGCTTGACAGTGTTCCATCATGTTGTCACAAGAGGGAGAGAAAGAGTATGTTCGCGTGGGCACACACATTCACAGGTGGAGTCTGTTATGCTCTTTCTCCTTTCCACTAATCTGCCTGTCAGTAATGAAGTCAGAGGCTTAAGTGTAGGAGAGAGCAGGCATCATCCATTAGTCTCATCCATTTCCATTAATGTTCACGGATTACTTATTATTCCCTGATTAATAAACGCTCGGTAAGCGTGTCCTCATAGCAGCCTCAATAAGGACAGCTTCATTAATGATTAGTATTAAGGCTATTAATATCCCAGGTACTGGCATTCACAACCAGCAGCAGCTTAACCTGTATTATTATTTTGAGTGTTTTGTGAAAGCATCTTACATTTGCGAGAGATAAGTGCATTAGTCACTGACAATAGCCTCTACTTTCAAAGTAATAATTTCATAAACAATTCACATTACCTTGGTATTTGGACATCCTTGAGCAAAAAAAAAAAAAGTAATCCAATTAGTAAACTGAGTGAGGTGCTATTGATTTCAGAAAAACATTACCCAATCAATTTTGGAGGGGTAATGAAATTCCTTTACTTTGTTTTCCAAAACAGTATGAGTGTGTGTGTGTGTGTGTGTGTGTGTGTAGATGAGAGAGTGCGTGCACACTCGTGTGTGTGCTACTCAAAAGCTAAGAACATAATTTAATTTCATGTTAGGCATGCCTCTCAGACCACACCCTTTTTGGGTGCAGAAGTCTCCCATCACACAAATACACACACACACACACACACACACACACACACACACACACACACACACACACACGAGTAAGATCAATAAAGTATTTCTGATTCTGATTCTGACAAGCCAATGATGTAATTTATTTAGCATGAGTTTATTTTTCTAAACAGTTCAACAGATGTTCTCTCTACTGTAAAACACAAATTTACTAAACATAATAATACATGCTCTACTGTTTCCATTCAAACCTCTGCATCCTGAGCGGCAGTCAGTGAAACAGTGGCACACACAAATTGTCACACTTGTCGTCAACACAGCACGTCTTAAATATTCATGTTAGACAGGACTTGAACCCCTGCCATTGTAACTCTTAGTTGGATTATATATTGGACACAATTAGATTCTAGTGAAGTGGTATAAATAGCCTAGGGATGTTTGCATGAATTACAGCATGCCGGCAACTATTGTAATGCATTGTGTTGCAGTGTTCACATTTTGCCTGTGCAAATCTCCCTGGTCTCATGACACTAATCCCTAGCATAGTAAATTCAATGTTGTCTCATTTTACACCATGCCTGAGGTTGTTTTCTTTTCAATAATCTCATAGGCAAGTATAACTTGACTAGACTCCAAAAAATTTCAAGGGTGAAAATATTGATTGTATGCAAATAGACACAAAAAGACACAATTGTGTTGGCCATATTTCCTGGTATTTATTTCTCTTGGTCCTTTAAATCAGCAGAATTCACACATACACACACTCCAATCCAATTATATAGATAAATAGGCTAATCATGCCACAAAATTTCAATATGAGGTCTACGGGCAGGCCGATAAGCATAATCATTCACAGTGCCAAATTTATAGCACAATTTTAGATAAGAGAGATGGGGAAAAAAGAGAGGGGGCAAATTGAACAGATAAATAGTGCTATATTAGACATTAACATATGGATCATAAGGGAGACAGATAATGGGGGAGACATTTCATTAACGGAAATAAACATTTGATTAAAATACTTTTCTATTTACAATACTTACCATAATTCATGAGAATGTGATGAGCGCTGCTGTCCAAACATTAGAGCAGGCCTTTGTAGAGGGCGACAAATGTGACTTGTATTGTTGAAAAGCCTCCTTCCTACATTTAAGAATGTGCAATGTTGAGTAAGAAAACTGGAACTAAACACATTAACAATAGGTTACATATATGTTGTGATGTGAACTGATGTGACAAAGGTGATGTTAATAATCCTACTCTCAAACAAAGGGACGTTTATTTACTTTATTTTTTAGCAGCAGTGCATACTGTTTTAAAGCTGTGAAAAAAAAAAAATTATACAGGATTTCTATCATAATTTCCATTGAGATTTGAAGCACTAATGTCATTGTTGTCCATTTACTCCTATCAGAGATGAGCAAAAAATGCAATGTTTGTTCTGTGGACATGTAAAGTATCTTTTCCTCTGTGTTCATAGCTTTCGGCTGACAGTCTCAACCTACTGACTCCCAGATAAGTCAAACATCCTGCTTTACTGAAGAAAATGATTCTCATGCTCAGTTTGGCCTATTTCCTCCCTAGTGGGATGTGTTTATTTCTTTGATTTTTAATAATCAATGATACGTTTCCCTTTGAGGGAAATCTTGTGACCGAGCACATCTGTTTAGCTGATGGCAAGACAGACAGTACAGAGTATCTGAAGCGTGTTTGTGTGTGTGACTGTATGAAGGTTAGAAGGAGTGAATATGGGCCCATGGAAATGCTGTTCTGTTAGACCTCCATATAGCACGGAGGCATGGTGGGACGTTTAGGACTTCACTTTATTCAGCAAGAGAGTCCAATTGTGCATGTACATACACACACACAAAGACGCATGGTAATGTAAAGTGTACTCACTGTTCCCTGCCTGAATAGGGAAATCCTCCCCAACTCCACATGAATGTCTGCTTAGACTAAACACAGCACAGCATGACTGTCTTCACAGACATCAACCAGTAAGAAACAAATGCTTGCACAGTGAAGCCCTCAAGTAACCTTTATGCATGTACAGTATTCTATCTGTGGCTGTATCCTCTCCAGCTTAGATGAAACCACTATGGGTAAAACTGTTCCATCTGAAATACTTGACCTCATTGCACCACTCACAAAAGCTCAAGTTTTTATGTGCAACATTACAGCACTGATTTTTAATTACACAATAATGATGATTATTATTATGTGCAGCGGAAAAAGTTCACTTTATAGTTATTTTATAATGGCTGTGTTAGAATGGAATGAAAGGTGTCATTTTGAAATATGCCACTCTTCAACAAGCTGTATATCCTACGCAACCAAGTGCTCCCGATCACAAAGACCACAGTGATGTCTCAACATTAAAGAGCTTATTTCATTACACTTGCCCGTGACAGTTTAAGTGCCAAAGTCACCTCTATTGATGGTGCTTTCCTTCATGAAACTGACTAATGATCAATAACAAAACAATGTCTCCAGAATAGCAAAATACTGTAATAAAACAGGGTGAACACAAAGTATATCTTAAATGTAAAACACCTCAAAAGTAATACAGGCTTAATCAACAATCCACTAACACAACCATAAAGGTCAAAAAAATCAAATATCTCTAAGAGCACTTAGACAGCGATTTAATCGGTGCGTAATGCTGCTGATCGATTAGGGATGTGTATTTGAAGGACAAGCATGTGTTTTTACTCCGCTTTACTTAATGAGTGTCTTTGTCCAATCACACAGTGTGAATGAGGGTGACAGAAGCGCCGCCTGAAGCATCCTGAACCATAAGCTCTGTCAGTCAGAACGTCTTTGGTCACAGAATACCTGAGGAAAATATTGTCTTGCTTCTGATGGCAATTTCTAAAAGGTCAATAAACACTAGCTAGACTATAGTATTCTAATGGGAAATCTCAACCTCTGATACTTTAAATCTCACTGCAGGGGTTACAGGGAAGTATTATTGCCCTGCAGTTTTTCTATTCTCATACTGGATCCTACATTAGGAAAAATATGACTTCCTCTCATGTACTATTTCATTTAGAGAATGAGTTGAGGCACCTCCTGCACTGATGGTCAGCTAATCACTGGGAAGATCTGATTGCTGCCAAGTCTCTCTCTCCACTTGATGTGATAGTGGTGTCTCAATCAGTATTACTGAGCAGAACTGTCAAGTCCCATTGGATAAGATTTGACTGCCAAATGCCATTAATGTAAATGTGGTGAAGTCTACCTTTTTGACATTGAGCAATAACTTTCTCCTCTACCTTGATGCTTGCAAGGTAAACTGAAAGTCTGACATTGTTACAAAGTATACAAGTTAACCTACCTGAATTGTGCACTTGCACGTATAGTAGGTTGGCCAATGTAGTGCACTACCAGATTACATTGCACTGAGCTGCAGCAAAAGTACTTTTTGCCCTACTACCCTATATTCTGTTGTTGTTTTGCCAAAGCCTCCTGAATTGCTTTGTAGAATTTTGAGACTACAGTTGGTAGAGAAACCTATGCTGTAATTCTCCAGAAAGATTGTTGAACAGCAGTGCAAAATAGTGAGTATAGAGAAAATTGAATATGTAGGTGTGTCACTATTTAGAGCTGATCTTTCCTATTAAGCTACACTGTTACTCAACATGTTGTCGTGTCACATGCCTTACTTTAACTTACAAGTGACCTCCATCAGATGACAAAAGGGATCCACAAATGTAAAGCATATCACAAAAACCTTTTTTTAACAATGTCAAAGTGTTCAAGGGAGGATTTTTCCTTCAAAGATACAAGATGAGATGTGAAACTCAGTAACATCAACCATGGATCAAATATGTGTTTCAAAGAAACATAATCAATACCAGTAGTGTTAGAGTAACAAAACAAAACAGTTGAATCTATGCAGATTTAAGGAACATTTCCACTGCTTGTGGGCTGAATACAGTACATGACATGGAATAAATGTGTTCTCAATCAGCCGATCAATTGGTAATTCTGAGAGTGATGGTGAATAAACTAATCCCTTGGGTGACTCGAGGGAAATCTGGATTATATTGCATTCCCACTCAGCAATGACTGACTAATCAAACAACATTACTGCAGAAGATCAATAGACAGAAAAATGTATGTATTGTTCCACATCCAAGCCTTTTGATTCAAAATGTTATTAAAAGCTCATTCATACATTCACATAAATTTTAATCAGTTTTTTTTGTTTGTAGCAAAACGTTTAACTTAAGTTGTCAGATATATAAGATATTGTATGTTTATTCCTGATGTCCATGTGACTGTGCCGTTCTTGTGCTTTCCTTACTTTTGGACAAAAATGTTAATACAAGCTGGAAAAATATGCTTGATGCAGTACAAAAACACTACAGCTGTGCTGAGCAGTGTATCAAAACAGCTTGCTGTATCTTATCTGAGCAAAGCAAGAAGCAATCTACAATACTGATATGGAATCAGTCCCACAAAGGTTCAAAGTTGGGCATCTTCTGATTCATAGTAGACTCTATATTCTTTGATACAGACAGTACTTATGCATAACCATAGTGGGTTTCTGAAAAAAAGTGAAAACATGAGTTTGATATTCTTTCAAAACAGAGTTTATTGAAGATAATAATTTACACTGACATAGTATCCATATTGAAATGAAGTAGATACCTGCACACTGTGGGTTAGTATGTATATGTGTGTGTGTGTGAAGGGTTTGAGGGTGGGTATAATGCATATAACCTGGCTATGTAGTCTAGTGCCCACTATCAGTTGAGAGGAGCTGCATACATTTCTTTCACAAATAATCTAATCTTTTTAATTTGAGAGATAAGGCAGAATTGACTGTAATTATGTGCAGCTGGGTCTGTGAGGAATTCATAAAAAAATGAGGCTAAGCCTGTCTGCTGACTGGGAAACTGGGGGAGGCAGCGACAGAGAGAGAGAGAGAGAGAGAGAGAGTTAAAGAATGAAAGGAAGAGACTCTAAAATCATTAAATCAGCCACTATCTCCTCTCCGCTGTCACTCAGAGAGAAAAAAGAGGCACTAATGAAATATTAATGCCTTCCTTATTTTGAGATTTACATTAATCTTTCCTCTCTCTTTCTGTCTGTCTCTCTCCTCCACATCTCTGTATGTGAAATTTGAAAGCTGTGCTCGGAAAGACTTGAATATATATTTCTAATGAGACGCCTGAGCTACAGAATGTCTCATTTTTCTACCTGTTTTGCAATCCAAAGTTGCATATATTGCACAGTGAATATGGTGGTGTGCTTACAAGAGGAGGGAATGAGACAAGGGGGAGGGAGTGGGGGTGGAGGGAGGGTGCTTGATCTCAAAGTGAAAAGACAGAAAGAATGAGAATGAAAGCGAGAACAAGAGAGGGAATGAGCAAGAGGTACTGACTCCGGCTGTAGTAGCAGTAGCAGAGAAGCAGGCGTTCAGGCAAGAATGTGGCAGTTTCCTCTGGCCTCGTCCCATTTGGCAGATGCTCAAATGAGAAAGCAAAACAAAAAAGCTGGGTGTGAATGCTCCCAGGATGTGGGGAGGAATTAGAAGTGTGTCAGGTAAACTAGCTGCAGTTTTCTCAATGTCCGCCCCCACTGAGACCCGAACCAAAAGCAAACCTGACACCAATGACGCTACCAGCTCTCTCTCTGTCACACACACACACACAAACACACACGAGGCTAAATATGAAACCTGATGTCAGCCCCTGCAAAACTGCTATGTATGCTTTTGACTTTGGAATGGGTTCAGAAATTGGAAAGTGTAAGGTCCCTTGATACCGATCAAAACTGGTTTACCTTGACGACTTTGGTATGAACCTTCCACTTACATAGAGTATACGAGAAATAGTGGAAACACTGAAACAGCTGCAATTTTACCATTGCACTGTGAAACAACCTAAGTGCAGATAAGTATGGGTGGTATGGAACATTGATTCTGGAAGTGAGCATTGCTCTGCAGCTGTCCTACACAATGCAATAATTTCCCTGTAGTGTTCTCATTGCAGCTACATACATTTACCACACAGACGTGAGTTTCCCCCTCCGGCGCCCAGAGCAGCAGTATGGCACACTCAGTGTACTGGTGTGGCAGTCATACACCGTGCACACCACAGCAAATGGCAAACTGCAAGCTGATGCTGTTGCTGCTACACTAACTGATGCTGTCTGTGCCTGCAGGGTGTATGTGCGGCTGAGTTTGTATGCGTTACTGAGTGGTGCAATGGAGGGGGAGGGTGTGTAGTTGTCTAGTGTTTGAATGTGTTAAGAAAAAAGGTGATACTACGCAGTGCCAATCACCATTTTAGACACTCTTCATCTTCCATAGAGACCAAGGACAACAAAGAGCTAAGTTAGTAGGCAGACATGGCTAATAGGACACTAAAGACCGCCTTCTAACCCTGACATCCAGAAGTAGACACACACACACACACACACACACATTATTAGGACAAGATAACTGACTCATTTTACTCCTCACTGAAGGGGCCTGTTGTACATAAATACATAACCAGACAAGTGATGTGAGGTATACTTGAAAAACAAATAAATAGTAAATCAGTCAAACATTAAGCTTTTATGAATTGGATACAGACAAAAGACAAAAAAAAAAAAAAAATCTTTTAAGTTCATGTGGAAATCGCAGTAAGTCCTCCATATAGAACAAAAAAAATGTGTTGTTTGTCATAGCCCTTCAGAACAACACATAAAAGCGTTTTCTGATTTTTTTTCAAGGCACTGACAAATTATGTTTCCTGCCTATAGGGGCGTCACCAGTGCCTTCAAACACTGTTATGAATCACTGTTAAGGTTTGGTTAGGTTTAGACACAAAAACTACTTGGTTAGGGTTAGGACCCATTGTAGCTTGCGGCAAAGTCTGACGTTTTGTTGACCCATCCATTCACCCCAATGTCTCACCATTACCATATTATTGATGAACAATAGACATAATTCCTACGGCTGCTAGATGTCTTTGTCGCTTGGACGTAAACACATGTCGTTATGTACGCATTTGCTGAAATGATTCATGCTTGCGTTTGTTTTGTGAGGAGTCACAGAAATCAGGTGTGCAAACAAAAACAGCTATTCAAACACAGACAAATAAATTCACAACATGCATAATAAGTACATACAAAACTACAGTGAACTGCAAGGAACAAAGAAAAATGAAGAAACTTGAGTGAGTTCACAGTACATGGTGTGTATGGTGATGATAGTGGTGAGGATGTGTATTCAAAAAGCATTTATCCAGTACAGTACCTGTATTTTAAAAGAACGTCATCTTTATTTATCTAAAATGGGCATTTTTGTCATCAACAAATAAACAAGACAATGAGGACACACAGACTACAAAAGCAAGCTAAAAAATATAATTTAAAAAGTACTGACCCAGCCACAAGTTATAATATGACAAAATAAATAAAATACAACAAATCCAAGCATCCTAAAATAATCTAAAACCTCTCTAGAAACCCTGAGATTCTGCTCCTTACACGCAAATGCCCCAACCAACTGTCAGCATTGTCGACACTTATCACCACTACCAACATCTGTTCATCATTATCATTAACAACCCCAATGAATTACTGAATGCTTATCCAGTTATTCGTATCGGTCTGAATACTTTATCTTGTATTAAATTAACACAGTTTTTACCAAACATGCTCAATGAGATACAATGGAAAGTCATCCTGAAAAGTATGTACTATGCTGTGAATCATTATCTGGCTGACTTTTCAAGAGCAAATCTAGAAGGCACCTTGACAGTGGGTATTTTTATTTCTGTTCTTCAGAAATAAGAGGGAACAGGGGCAAAACTGATCCAGAGGCTATTCTTGAAAATATGTATGAGTGATGCTGTTAGTCTCTTGGTCTCTCTCTCTCTCTCATTACCCAGTCTGAACTACGGACTTCCATAATCCTGGAAGGTTTAGCGCCGCTGTGTTGTGATTGGTTAGACATTACATCAGGGTGATGTAATACTCCTAGGACTGGCTAGTGTGTCGGGCATGGGGAGGGAGTTAGGGTGGAGGGGTGGGTCGGTGGGTGGGCTGAGTACTGAGCGAGGAAGGGTGGGTAGGGAGAGGGGGGTTTACTGAGCAGAAGATCGCTCTCCCCCCCCCCTGCAGTCAGTGAGTGTGCATGTGCAGCCGCCACAGAAAGCCTCTAATCCCAAAACACACAGCAGTGCTTTGGAGAAGGAGGAGGGAAATAATCAAGACTGTTTCCATAGGCCCCCATCTAAAGGCTGGAGATAAGCTTTGCTGTGCATGCTGTAGTGTGTACTGGTAGCAGCTGTGTGTATTGGGATACATACACAAAGCAGAAATAGGATTTTTGGGGGACTGAAATTCAATCATTAATTGCAAATAGACAGAGGAGAGGAAGATGATTGTTTAGCAGGGACAGAAAATGCCAAGGCATTTGGTGTTTGTGCATAATGACTCATAGCCAATTTCTCACTTCAGTGCAAGGTGCTTTTTCATGGATCCAAAGGTGTTATACCATATCTCTGACTTGAGATGAGGTTTGTGAACAGCAATGCCCAGGGCACAAGCCATGGGTTTTCCCCTGATTGCGTTCATGCCATGGTAGACAATGCTTTGAAATGCTAAAACAAACTGATGTTGGCAAAATGAATGATAAGTTCAAAAATTTGATATCCAAATTGAAACATAAAGTGATGGACAGCACAAAACATTTAGTCTAAAAATCCACTTAATTAATAGAGGATAGCATTGCAAGACAAAAAACCCCCAAAACATATAAAAATATATTTGTCTCCTGCAGGGCATTCTCTTTCTTGATCATACAGTATATAACACATAAACAATGACTCCTACATAAAAAACTGAGAAAATAGAAATGAGAAAATGCTTCAACGTTAGCCATGTAAGGTTATTTTACAAAAAATGGGTTATTTGTAAGATACCGACTAATATGGCACAAAATTAGACCATCAATCTACCTGTCTTGACAGCTATCTTGAAGCAAACATTCTACAATACACAACAGTTAAAGGGCATACGAAGTGCAACATTTGACACAGCCATGATCTCTATAACCAAATATTAGGACAGCCAAATATTAAAATGGCCTTCCAAACTGGAGGTCAAACTCTTGCAGCATCCAAATAAATGTCGTACTCTGGGCCGGTCATTTGGCCCTAAGGCTCTATGGATGTCTTCCATCCATGAATTTATTTGGAGGAGAAAATGCTCTCTGTTGCCAAATTTACAGATAATGAATTCTGAGTGCTGAGGCAACCACAGGTAAATATGGCAAAATACATTCTTCATTTGGGATAATGTAAATAAAAAGAGGGTATTTGTGAGCCAGAAAATACACTTGATTTAAATACAGTGTCTCTATGAAATAGGATTGGAGTGGAAAATAAGCCTGAGGAAACCTGCTGAATTTTTGAGCCTGCTGTGGAATGAGACATGAAATAATGGAATGAGACATTGAATAAAATGTGCAAACTAAAATTATGAAAGGTTAAAAGAAGATGGCTTGAAAGCCTGACAGAACTTATTTGCTGAAAATTGTGTCAAAACCCTCTCCAAAACCAGTTTAAGGTCATTTATGGCCTGAAGTTAAAATCACTTCCTCATCTCATGTTAAATTATAAAGCAACAGAAAATATGAGCAGGATCCTTTTTTAAGAGTGAACACATGTACTTTGTGTTGTTGTGAGAGCCCTTTAGAGGTAGATAATGTTTATTCATTAACACAAATCTAACAACCTAACTTCCTGCTGACAAGCAAACTCTATCTGCTGTCAGCCACAAAACAGACAGAAACCTCCGAGGTATTATGAAAGCAAAGTCGGACAGCCTTTGAAGGAAACTGGGGGAAAAAAAGAAACTACCTGAATGACAACTTGTCAGAATGAAAGACTGCCACTTCTTACTTTGCTTGAGGCTAGGAATGGAAACTAGGTGATAACTACAATGATCGCACACAGACAGATACACATGCGAACGTGCACACACTCACACATATATACTGACAGTGACACACAGGCTGTGGCTGGTAAGTTCGGATGTCTCCAGAGGTCAACACGATTAAAAACACCTGCTTTCTGTAGTTTTATTAAGTGTCCTGTCTTAACTTCATATTGGAAGTCTGTATTCAGTGGTTGTGTCTGAGTTTGTGTGTGCATTAAACAGACAAACCCAAAGTTGTATTTATATGTCTCCCTCTCTGAATATTATTCCTCTTCACTTACTGATTTCCATTTTTGTATAACCTGTCAGCATGGATCTTTGAGAACCCTGATCTCCACCAGCCAGCCTGTCTGCACTCCTCTCTGATAGTCCATCCCTGGCTGTACTGCAACATGTTGTAACGCATCTCCCTCTGCACTCAGCTCGGTGTTTATGCCCTGCCTGCATCGTCTGCACTGTTATATGGCTGTCTGGAGTGCACAACACTCCTCTTACTGTGACAGAGGTCAGCGAGTGCTTCGAGCTCGGCTGATGTCATGCTGCTGCAACCCCGCAGACACACCAGCAGGCAGGCAGACGGACAGGCCAACAGACAAACCAAAGAGCAGACTGGGTGTATTTATAGCCTCTCCGCCTATGCATCCTCACAGCAAGCTACATGGCCAGATACGCCCTGAAGGCAAATCCATTCTGAACATGTTGTGTTTATTATATGGCATCCACAAGTCTGCATTCTAAAAGTACAAGCATTTAAGAGACTCTCTTCGAAAAATGCAGACAGCATTGGGTATTGAAGTTCTGTGATCACTTCAGGTAAATCATTCTCTTTCCCACCTTCTGAAAAGGTGTGCATGTTGGAATGTTCATCTCCCACGGTTAATGAACACATTGTGCTACACATCAGCTAATAACACAGTGAGGATGTGCACTTAGCACAATGCTTTACACCATTACTTATCTAATAAACTGTAGGAGGCAACTGCCATTAGCACTGGCGCTGATGCTGATATTCACCTCCCACTGGCGGGCTCCTGCTAGCTAATCTGCCATATACTGTATGCAAATATGAAACTGTTACTGTCAGGATGCAGTCTAATTCCACATTATTCTCCAGGTAGTGGGCCAATCAGGTTGACTTTGAAATGGTTCGTGGGTGATTAGCTGGGAATGCTGGGAGAATGCCGAGGTCTCTCTGGTGAACCCTGCAGCTGGTGCTGGAGTCAGCGGAGCAACGATCCAGGTAATTAATTCTTTGACAAGCATCAGTGATTTGGAAAATCAGTAAGAATGGCATACGCTGATCAAAAGGGAAACACGTGGAGAGATGTTTAAACAGTGGGCATTCGAGGTGTCAGTCATGCAGGGGCCCAGACGCATGGACCAAACACCAAACACCACAATGCACTGAGCTGACTATCAAACAACAGCAGGCTGGAGGATACCCAGTGTGTTTTGGATTGGCACTCACAGAAATGCAGGAAGTTATGTATCGAGTAATCCACAAACACATCCAATTAATAGTTAATTCATTCAGCAAGAACTAATACACACATGGATACACGCACACAGGCAAATGTATCCATATATACACCGGCATGCATTCAGACTCATATGCACAGTATAAACATACTATTACAGTGCACTCAACGTGTACAGTAAACAATTCATGTATGTGGACTCAATACAAAAATACAGATAAACCACACATGTATATTCCAGCCACAAATCCATGCATGCAGTGCAAACACTATGAATGTACACCCCAGGAACATAACTCAATATACACACATGGACATGTGGTAAAGATCAATTCATTTTCAGTATTTATTATACATATTGCACTAAGCCTATATCTGTTGAATGAAATGCAAACAATGGCATGATATTCACGGGCATGAGATCACATAGATGCAAGTGCACACACACAGCACTCTTCATAAATACACAAGAGGCTGGGTTGACGTTACTGCCATATCCTTGATTAAATCATGTGTATATCCTTTATTTGATTGTATGGGTAGAGAGAAAAAACACACAAGCCGAAAAACCGTAATGAAACATCATCGGCACGGCTATTACAGACACACTGTCCAGAATACAAATAGCAAATTCCCCATGCAGGTATTTGTTTTCATCCATCAGTATTCATTATGCGAGTGAATGTATCATTGGAGTGCAGCTATTGATCCTGTATTAAATCTCATTGTTATATTCCTATTCAGCAGCAAGCCAGGTGAGGGAAAAAAGAAGGGTGACCAAATGTCATGGTGACAACATGCAGCATTGTCAAAGGTAGCTTTATCGATCAAAATAGACAGAGAGGGGAGATATTTCAGCAGGACCCCGACCGTCTGACATTTTAAAAAAGCTGTCCTTTCTATTTTGTCACCCTCTATTGTTGCACACAAAGAGCATAGATGCCTTGACTGAGGCAATTTGAGCTATGGCCTTCGCACCCAGCAGAGACAGTGAGCAGGTTCAGATGTAGCTCTGCAAAGTAGGGAGTCTTGTTCATTATATTTATCCGTGGTAATTTCACAATTCACATGCTGTGTTTCTGAGAAGGTGTGCTAAGCATTGTGCTGGTATTTTGCTTTGACATTTTAAAGGCCTTGCTGTCATATCTTATCAGTGGTTAATCTGAAACACACTGTGGATGGAGGCTCTGGTTTGGTAAGGGTCCAATTAGCTTGCCAGCCATGTACAGCAATTCTTCAGACAACTTAGATGACTCAGAAACGTCCCCAGTGGGACTTCCCTTCTTTTCTCTTCCCGCTCAGATCCAAATGAAAGCGGGTAGTCTGAACACTGAGGGAACACAATGAAGCACACAGGCAAGTGGACGTGGATGCCTAAATGAGTGTTGTCGTATCAAAGCTGAACTGCCACCAAACATGTCAGATTGCAGCAACAACACAATGAGGGCAGGCCAGTGCTGCACCGTGCTGACCAGGGAGCAAGCCAGCGGCTGTACGATAATGCAGGTCAGAAGGTGTGGAAGTTTGCTGGCTGAGCTTAACATTTCTTTCCCTCTTTCTTGCCCTCTCTGTCTGACTCACTCAGGTAATTAGCACAGACTTGCATTTTCCCTGTGTATGGCTTAAAGTGTCTTGTGTTAAAGCAGTCCAGATCAAAACGGTATGTCTTACCACATTATCTTCAACACTGCTCCACGGCAACAGCTCTCCAGTCAGCTCTGCGCTTCCTCTGCATTCCTGGATGTTTATCTGCTGCTAGGACTGGAAAATCTCCACACTCATTGTTTTGCACCAGGGGGAAACCGAAGAGCGGATTAAGTAGATCTCCTGATCTATGGAATGACCTTATATTGTAAGACTCCAACAGGAAGAGCATTAGCTTTAACCAAGGTCCCTTTTCCCATTCAATATACTGCAATCCAACTCAGGGCTCCTGCAGACCAACTGGTTGGTCCTAACTGGTGGGCCCCAGTCCAAAAATGGACTGTGCCTCCGTTCTGAATGGACTACATGTGGATTGCGAGCCTGTGGGTCAAAACGTTTTTTGTAAATAATGAAAAGAAGAAAGAAGAACTTTATCTTGTGTAGGAAATTTCTGCAAATCCAGCAATTATATGCACTGCAAAATAACTGGAAACGATATCATGTCAGGCAAGCTTTACAGTACAAGCAGCCTAACTAGCAAGGCTCACAAAAAGTAGCTTCTTCAGCTGGTCACATAACACCCCTTTGCAAGTCGTACTGGTCCTTAAGGGTCTCCTTGCTAGTAGTAGAGACAAAGAAGAAAGCTAAGATGCCACATATAAACAGATAATACATTCTGAACAGAGAAACAGCATCCATATTTTTGTAGTAATATTCATATTTTTCCATCTGTGTCAACCTATTGTCACAATTTGCCATAAAGTCACACCGATTCTTAGAGTCATAACTCAGTCAAAAACATACAGACATCAAACACACACTGCTAGAATCAACTCACTCTTGCCAGTGGCCATCAATGATTACATGTCAATAAATGGATTTAGAAATCATATAAACAAAGCGTTCCTTACAAAAGCAGTCTTCAGATCTTGTCCCATAATCATCAGATTCAGACTTTTTCTGATGAATCAGAGTAGGTGATTGTCACATAACTTTCCATGATTTGCCAAAATGTAAACAAACTGGCTAAAAATAGATAAATAATGGAGGTGTAGGCTAGATAGTTTTAAACAGGCTGGTCATGCATTTAGCAAGCTTGATCCTCAATAACCTTTCATTAGTTTTTTTTACCAGATTAGTTGTGCAGTGCAGGATAAAGCTTGGTTGATGTTGCACAGGTTTTGTTTGTACCTATGTAGATCCTGACCCATGAAGCTAGATAGATTTTACTGTCTAAAGGGTGTTTTAGTTCTATGGACGTGCCCTGGCTACTTTTAATTGTTGTTTGGTGTGCTTACCGGTGACTAAGGTATTAATTACCTTGCTCTAATTTTCTGATATGAATGAATTGCACAAGAAATGGTGGTGCCTCCACTAAGTATTAATACATAAGATTATGCTTTCAATACCCCAAATATGTATGTATGTATTCCTTTTTTTAAACTTTTTAAATGACTCAAAATAAACCTTAATGAAATGCAACACACAACACACTGTACATAGAATGCAAATCATGAATCATTAAGTTAACATAAATATTGTGTTTGTGAAAAATTACAAATAGATTATGAAAACAATATCACTAATAATTTCACTTAATATACCTTGAATTTCTAAGGAATTACCGTATAATTATGTTCTCAAAAATTGACCTTTCAATACCTTATGTACCCAATTTCAATTTTCAACTAAGGGCCAACACACACACACGCACACACACACACACACACACACACACACACACACATATACACTCACTTTGCAATTCAAAAGTAATGTCTTTTAAAACTGAAATAAAACTTTTTTTGGAAGTTTGAGTCGTGGCTTGGGAGCGTGGTGGTGTGAAACACTTGCTAGTGCAAGCTACCAAACTAAATGTAATGTTATGTGGTACTCACAAATCCATGGAATGTCACCTGAAGCATGGGCAAGGGAAAGATGGAGAATGAGGAATGGTGGGGAAAAGGCTGCAAGTAGATCTCAGGCTGGATGCTGCAACAGTGCTCTGGCTGGTGGCAAGTCAAGTCAGAGTCCAAGGAGAGTTTCCTGGTCCTCTCAGTCTAATGAGTACAAATGTCTGTCTCCTCAGTCACTTTAATTAACCAAAAGCTCATATACTATCACATACTGAATTTTAGCTTTAGCTTTAGCTTAGCTAACAACACTAACACACACTAACAATATACAGTAACATAGGATGCTACCACAAACAGAGCTATGCTAAAGTCGCTAGCATGCTAACGCACTAATCCTGATTAGCATCAAAACTTTTACAAACTGCATCAAATTGGTACAGTATAACAAATACACACACGTATTTACCCTCTGAAGTTAGCAATATGCCTTCAACAAGATAGTATAACTCTGCATTAACCGAAGTCATATTAACTCACTGCCAACATCAACAGTGTTGACATGGCTGCCTGTACTTTGCCTCTGACTAGCCTATCTGTGCATCACCTCTACATCCCGCCCCTCTACGGTTACAATGACAGGTGATTGGGCTGAAAGTTTTTGACAACCAATACAATTAAAGAAATGTCAGGATAGACAATGTTATTTTTTAGGGTTAGATTGTAAGATAACCACATTGCTTTTCATGTGCATAGCTACCAATTTATATTTCAATGAACTTTAGAAAAACAATGGTAGACATTTAACTTGATATCCATGGTTTGAATAGTTTCTTGTTTTAAATTCACAATGAAATTGCTGCTGAAATTACTAACATGAACTGGTTTTAATATAACATTTTAAAAGACAGTTTAAAGATTACTCATTATTCTCTATTTATTTGCTTATTTATTTCTGTCTACAAATGACATTTTGGATTGGGCTTCACCTAATAGAATCTTGAGCTGAAGTTAGGGACCGTCTTAAAAGTGCAAAGAGACCAAGACCAAGAGAGCTTTTTGCCAATAACTTTCTAATTTTTTAAATAGACATTTCAAACCAAGTTTGTTTCATCTGGACCTCATCACATTGTATTCTCAACCTCAGTTTTTTAAATTAAAATATGGCCCAGTGAGGTACATGGCACAATCTGGCAATAGCTCTCTCATTTTTTACCATTGATACTTTATTTAAATCTAGCCTTGATTCCATCGCTTACACAACCCCCAGTTTATTAAGAAAAAACATACTATATAATTTTGACTTTCTTGTATTTTTCCACTGTTAAAACTCCCCATTCTATTTCCATTATTCATTTCCACCTGGACCATCAGTTACACAGCTTTTAGGCTCAGTTTAGTCTTACTTTTTTTTTTAGATGGGGTTCAAATACAGTTCATTCTTTATTATTTGATTAATTTAGGTATGTGGTTCAAATATTATGCTATTTTGTATATTTCAGTGACTAAGGGGTATAAATGGCTGTAGAAAACTATTTAACACAGAAAATGAGGCAAAAGACAATTTCCAATGACTTCCGGGCTATGACCGGCCCATGTGAACTGTAAATTTGATTGCAGATATTTTTGTGAACTAGAGACAAATACAGAGAGTAGCCTTGCATTACACCCCTAGTGTGTTGTATACAACAAAGTACTGGCTTGTTCTTGAAACCTGGCTTGAAAGTGACTTTTATCTTTATTCTTTTCAACAGTTTTATTGCCCTGTTCACTGTATTATTTCACTTATTAACATGTTGTTCTGCTGAAAATCTCCAGCCTAAATTTGTTCTAATTGCTTTAACAGTGCTTTTAATGTCATTGATTTTTAAGGCCTAATTGCACTTTCTTGTTGCCACACTGTTTATTTTATTGGATTTTAAGGTCACTTCATTAATTTATTTTTTTTAGTTTGTAAAATGAAATTGCATGAGTGTAAAGTTAGCCAATGTGTGGACCATGACTTAATGACTAAAGAGGTGTGGACCCTAAGGCTGAACAAGCTGGGAACCACTTCTTCAAGCAATATCTTGTCATCATCATGGAAGAAGGGATCAGTGAGAGAGAGACAGAGAGAAAGGGAGATCGGGGAAAGTTTGTCAGTTAACGTTTAAGGGGTAGGTACAGTAAATGGTGCGGCAGAAACTTTGAGTGAAAACCTTGCACAGCAATAAAGTGATATACACATGAATAATGCAGGAGCATTTAGTTCAGTGCTTAGGCAGTGGGGGAATCAGATGTCCCTGGTGCCCTGAAGGATTCCAGTCTACTGAGCCAGCGTCTCTGGTCGAGAATAGACCAACACAGACCCAAAGGAGAATCCCAGTGCTCCACACTGTCCTACCAAGACACACACATACACACACAAGACAGATACACACATTCTCCATAGAGTGCGCACACGAACATGCATTTGTGATTGTGTACTCACATATTCAACCACCAAGCCTCACATAACTGTATACATACTCAAATGTACAACGCCCATCACCACACACACACACACACACACAACCACAGATCCACTTACTCTTCACTGTTTAGTGTGTGTTTTGAGTCAATAAAGGAAAGCAGTCCTCATGAAATAACTAGAATAATTCACTATGTTTTATGTCTGTGCATCTGTGTGTCCCTAAGAAAGCAACTGATTGTATCACATGTTTGTATCAAATGTTTGCCAGTGATGACATCACACATAAATGAAGGACAATTTGTGTAGAAAGAAGCTCTGGATAATTGCAGAAACATCGGCTTAGCGTTGGCTTTACTTTTAGCTAATACTTGTGGGATTTGGGGTTTAAAAATAAATCTGGAGAGTCAGTGACTGACGGATTGTGCAAGCAAGTGGGCAAGAGTTTGAGTGTTAATTTCACAGAATTGCTGAGAAGATTTCATTTTGTCGTCTCAGCTGCCCAAAGAATCAACTAATGACTAATTAATTACTACACATATCCACATCAAATCATCTGCTTCTCCTTGCCATGGTTATTCTCTTTGGCTGTCGTTCAACTTCTCTCCTTGTAGATCCAAAAGAGGCACATTCTCGGAAATAAAATTATGTCATCATTTTGGGTTTTAAAGGAGCAATAGACAACATATCTCCTAGCACCACTTCCTTCATTTATGTGGTAGCAAATATTTTATCCTCTTGCTTACCAATCAGCCTTTGGGCATATGGCATTTATGTGCATGCGTGTGTTGACACGTCACTATTTACCAGCTTTTTCTTGACAATAAACCGTTTGATTTCCATTCAGGCAATGCAAATGAGGCCAGGAGAGCGTTGCCTCTGTAACATATGCAGCTCCACATTTGCTGCCATGGCCAGTGAGCTGGGGACAGGGGCGGGGCACAATGGAATGGTAATTCACCAATCAGTGAGGTGACATGCTCGGCAAAAGAAGGGAGAGCCGCACAGCACTGACAGGGACATCAGTTTCACAAAACATTTCCTCCTCTGCACCTGAAAGCACGGCATAATCACGTGCAGGGGCGATGCACCATGAAATGGAATGGGCGCCCAGATCCGGGGGAGCGGACATAGTGCCGTGTCCACAGAAATGAGGGTCATTCTTTACCCAGAGATGCCAGTGTCAATAGAAAAGGTTCTGTAGGTCCAGGTCATACAGTCTCACGGGCAGCTTCATGATACCACTCCATGTCAAACTTTCATTTTTGACTTGGATGATGCAGAAATATGTAGTTTATTTATAGTGTCACGAATCAACATCTGCTAAGGAAATGGCACCTATGTCTGTATCATTTTACTAGAGAAATACGATAGGAAGATAGTGACAGTGGGTGTACTGTTCATCTTCCCAGTATGTTTATTTAATCTGAGGACATTATAAATAGAAAGCTTAGTTAAATTAGGTGGCACACCATACCTGCTTTTTTTGCACCATCCCATGAACTGCCTAGTGTGTATGGTTTTGTGGGCATTAGCTTGTATTTCTAAAATCCCCCACAGGTCATGCGTATTGTAAGACACATCTGAGCTTGTAGAGGAACAAATGTGTGCCAAGTAAGATAAGAAATGACTGCTGCTAATACACTTTGCTCCCAGAGAAAGTTCAGCCTAGGCAAGAAAATAAATAAAAAACATGATCTGAATCCTCAAACTAGTGCCTTTCTCTATCTGCCAGATGTATCAGTGTTCCTCCAAGCAATCAAGAAATAATTCCCTTTATCGGCCAACATGAATATTAAAGTTTTGTGCTAGAGGGATCGAGGGTATAAACACAACCGTCACCAGCACCTGTCTGGGACTGTGGTGGATAGTTGATGAGGCGGATGAGTGGCTCACAGTGCAATAGCAGTGCTGTAAAGATACCAATGGTGACACTGGCCAGAGCTGAAGAGCAAGAATGCTGATTAGTGGGAGCGATTAGCATTTTCGTCTTCGGGTATTTGTCATCCGACACATGTAAATTTAAACCAGTGCAACAGCAACAGACCATCACATTAATGTTGTTTACACCCAATGCAAATGAAGAGTAAACAAACAAGTATCAATACAGAGGGAGAGTAGGAGTGGTTCCCCAGACTGAAGACCTTTTACGCATATGCAAATAGTACTTCTCATGGCATCCATCTAGCAGAAAATTAAGACAGAGAGAGGCAGAATTACAGAGCAGTATGGAAATGTGCAGATGTGTGGATATGCAACGCTGCTTCATTATGACCAGAAAAATGGCCCATGTTAATATTCAAACATCTTGATAAACAAAAGACGCAAATGAAGACGGTCCCCTGAGGACTAGGACAGAACACTGATGATCTTAACACTCGCCAAACAACATCTAACTCTGGGACAAAATTTGTCTCTGGGCATTACACAATTACACTGTGCACACACTCAGGCACACACACACACACACACACACACACACTCTCTCTATATTGAATAAACAAAGAGTGGAACATGCTGGAACATTTAATGTGCATCTGGGGTCAAGTCTGGTAATGCACTTAGAAACAAGATGATCGGCAGTGGTCATGAAAGCTGTCGACACCTGCAGATCATTTATCAAATTGGTCTGCAGTTGTCTGAATTTTCAAAAGGTCTGGACTAATTCTGTCACAAATATTTCTCCAAATTCTATCAAAAAATAAAAAATGAAGTCTGGCTTTCCTTCAAAAGTTGATCGTCAGGACTGAAAAACAATCATCTCTGTCTGTAACAAATGAGTTGAACAGGTTTTTCTTTCTCTTTGTCTTTCAAATTTGCTTTATCTGGTTGCGTGCTCTCGACTTGTCTGTGTTTACGGTGGCATTAGGGTCATCACTACACCCACAGTTAATGGACATAGTGGAAAGACAGAGAAGCAGTGAGAGACGATCAAGCCAATTGTCCTTGTGTGGAGCACACTATTCTGTTGACTTTGTCATTGTGCCATGTTGGATGGCATCCACTCCATCATATCCATGCCCAGATGCTACAAGAGAGATAAGTGGATTGTACAGAACAGGCTTGTTAGGACTCCCATATATTCACCCTGAATCTGTGGATAGCAGAACAGAAATAGGCTTTTAAAGTGAAGTGATTTAGATTGGGTTTGGTTTTTTTAAGTCTCTTTTATTATGGATTGTTTTACACTGACATCAACTTGGCTCAGCCTGAAGGCATGTTTCTTGGAAACAAAGCAAAATTGCTGGCAGTATCAAATGTTTTCAATGGCTTTTAGAGGCCAGAAAAAGTAACATTAGCTACCTATTTGAATGCTTAGCTCATGAAGACTGTAGTAAATGGGAACTGGAATTATTCCTGAGACATCATTAAGAAGACCTGTATAAGGCTGCCTTCCCTAAAAGTTGTGCTTTACATAATCTGAAACCAATACATTTGATGGAAAGACTGAAAATTACCATCAGATTTTTTTTATTCGTCCTTGCTTTTATTAGTAATGATGCACTTGACTTTATAATCAGTATTTTTTAAGGAAAGAAAATTGTTAATTTACACCTTTTTTTGATTGGGTGGTCTAGTTGCTGTTTGCTGTGCTTTATCAGGGTTTATTGCCAACTGATTATTTTGTGGAATGACTCTCTCACAATAACACCACTGATGCATTAAGTCAAGATAAAAGCAATCTAAATATGAACATGCATGATGGCAACGCTAAATGCACCCAGCTAATGGTTTCATTATTTCATAATAAAGGTTTAATGTATATTCAAAATGCCTATTTACTCAAATTGTTCTTGCTTATATATGGCTCTTAACAGAAGTGCTGCTCAGTGCCTTTTGAGATTTGGGTTTTCATTTGCACTATCAACATAGTTGGATTTTGTTTTGAAATACAGCTTTACTGGTGTTCAAAACCTGAGCTCACCATTCAGCAGAGGGTTAAAAATGACATTAGTCAGCTTCCCGTCTCCTGCCCCAAAGCACACAATCACACACTCACACACCCCTCCTCTACACTGCATGACCCTGTATATTTTTGAAACTCAGCCAGCTCTCTTCTTTAAGAGTCCAAATCCTGGTGGCTGCCAGTCAACTTCAAAGCGGTTGGGCTGTGGCTGTCTTTCTTAACCTCCAAATCTGGCTGGTCTTGTTACAGCTGCGCTGTGGGGACAGAGTGGGCAGTGTTTGTATCTGTACGTATGTGTGTGTGTGTGTGTGTGTGTGTGCCTGTGTGGACAGAGTGGGCAGTGTGCTGGGTCTGCTGATTAACCCCTGGGCCAGGGCCATTCTCCTCAGCCAGACAGATCAGCTTTCGCCAGTCCCGGCCCCTGTAACGGGAGCCCGCTCCAACAAGCCACTTCAAAGAGACAGGGCCAGCGGGAATGTCAGGTTCAGAACCAGGGGGAACAAGAGAAAAAGAGCAAGAGAAAGAGGGTGAAGCAGAAGGAGGAAGAGGCTTGTGTACATCCATGTGTGTGTGTGTTGCTCAGTTTGAACATGGAGGGGGGAGGGCTGTCTCACTTTCTGGTCAGCAGCAGGACTTCATCCCTATCTGGACCTTACTCACTCAAGCGCTTCCTTTTTTTCATTTGCAGTGGAGTGAAGTTGTTTTTAATTTAATTTGGCTGCAAAGCAAACTGCCTTTGGGATTGTTTGGCCTGTGTCTGGATCAGCCGCGCCTCTTTAGAAACGGGCAGCATGTGTGCGGAGCCTTTTTTCCTCTGCTGCTACAAGGCAATGCCTCATCCTCTCTCTGACCTCTCTGAGCCAAAGAAAATCTATCACAGTCGACACATATTTTTGGTCAGCTTTGCCAGCTTTGGTCAACAACACTGTAGCCCTGAAAAAAATAATTTTACAGCAGACACTGAATTTGTTTCAGTATATCAAAACTGCATGGGAAGTGGAAAATTGACATTTTTGGATCAAAGATGCGCCATTGGATGTAATACAAAGAGAGATAGGGAAATGATGATGATATCTCACTGACAGTGCTCACACCAAAACTTGACTTGATGACTCCCCGATTATGCTAGGTATAGTGTTACTGGTCTACTGTATGTGTGCGCATGTGTATGTAGTTTTTTAATTTAAATCATTAAATCATTTATATAGTATGTCTGCTCTTTATCTGTGCAGTGGAGTAAAAACCAAGCGGCAACCTCCGGGGCTGAAAAATTAAGCCAACGCGGAAGTGCCAAAAACTGCCGTTCCTCGAATGGCCACTTGAGGCTGGCTCCAAAAGCGAGTCAATCCCCATAGACCCCTGTGTTAAAATGGCCAGCTTTACAGCAGAAATAAACATGTTTACAGCCTGGTACAAAAAACGGTGGGTGTCATATCAGGTGGCTTCCTGCTCGGTGGTTCAGCAACCAGGCTTCATTCGGCCTGCCTCAGCTCCACCTCTTTGCCCATTTTTGGATTAGCCGGAGTTGGGCACTGCCAAGATGGCGACCCACTTTGAGCTTCACAACGGCTCTTCAGAAACCTATGGGTGACGACACGGACACTACATCCATGTTTTATACAGTCTATGGTAAAAACATGCAAAAAATGTATTTATAAGAATTAAAAAATAAATAAAAGAACTAGTTTCCTACTTTATAAACCAACAGACTAGTGTGCTGAGTGTGGCATGAGTATGACTTCCCATAACTCAATACACAAAACTGCATGTGGCATGACAGGATATCCAACACACTTTGAAGAAGAGCTACAAATCCTTCCTTGAAGTTTTATTTGTACATGAGTGTGTGTTTTAAGTGTGTGCCTGTGTGATGGTGATTATTTTTGCAATGGGACACACCCACATAAATGTGTTGTCATGAGATTCCTTGAAGTCACACAGAAGAATCCCCTGTGGAGGTTAGGTTTGCTGTGGCAGAGGAGCCGGGCTGAGCTGCTCCGTCGATCACCCAACCCTGTGCTGTGGCTCAGAGACAATGGGCCGCTGCTGGGGAGAGAGACAGGCAACCTGAACCTGACACAGGAAGCTCTTAAAGCTACACAAAACAAACTGCTGAGCTCTGGCATTTCCCCCTACTGAAAGACTATCTCCACCGTCATTAAAGGTGAACTCAATCGTCTAATCTCCTCCAAAGTCACTGAGCAGCCACTGCTATCATCCCCCTTCCCCTCCTCCTTTTCTCCTTCCTCCCTCTTTCTCACCGTCCCTCTATTCTCACTCGCCTCGCGAGGTGGAGGCCATCAATGAAATGCCATCAGATCTCTGGGGGGTTAGAGGTCATAGGACAAAAATGTTCTGTTGAATTTGCTCTGTGGCAGTCTGAAAGGAAAGGCTGTGGGTTTTTGCTCTGATCGATGGAAGGTAGTTCACAGGAAGCATTAGGCAACATGCTCAAAGCAAATCACTTTGTTTAAGTTTCATCCATATTCCTCAACAGATTGGTGAAGGCCTTTTAATACTTGTTTCTTTGCGTGAAACAGACTGCTTATATATATTTCATGCATGTATATTGTTTAACCTTGCAGGAGATTGGCATACCACTCAACATTTGTGAAATAACAGTTGTAGAATGTGTATTTTCATGTTTGAAATCCTCAGCAGGTAATCAATACCATGCCAAGAAGGGAGCAGTAAATAGCATGTCTTATGATGTGAATTGAAAAACAATGCAACAGACTAACAGCAAACAAACAGGAAGCCATCCAACCATTACCACTGAGAATATAATGAGAATGGACATGCACATTTGCACATACAAACACATTACATTGTCTGCTACCACAATACATATCATTTTGATGTCATCCACATTTGACTAAGACCATTTGCACCTCACACATAATATGCTGCCAGCTATACAAATAGCACTGTTTGGAATTCAATTATCTGTTACCTCTTTAGATTTTTTTTTCATTCAGGCACTATGAAAAGGCCTCTCTCTTCTCTCAGCCGTCATTGAGCAAAGGTGGAAAAATGGTTTTAACCCCTTCTATTATCGCATCAAAATCTGCCTGGCCACTGTGCATGCTGGCTCATTACCTTGGTGAAAAAGCCAACCTACATTACAAGCTGGCCCTGTAATTAATGACTTTTTAAGCTATTGAACCAAATGCAATTAGGTTATAAAGGAGGGCTTGTTCAGTAACATGAATGCCTTTCCTTTATTAGTCGCATCCTTGAAGAGGAGATGCTAACCAAATGTGACAGTCCCTGGAATTAAGATGCTAATGTTTCCAGTTATTTGAACTTGTCAATCAGGAGTTTTTCATTGTGTTGGGTGGTACACGAAAACAAATCTAGAGTTCAATGGTATTTGAAGGTTGAAGCATTTCTGTACAGTTGAGGTGCTGTTGTGCTTTTGTGTGTGTGTTTACATGTGTATACGCGCTTAGGTGCGTGCATGTGTGTGCATGTTGGGGTGCTTGCCCATGCACGTTAAGCGGAAGAGAGCAAACCAGATACAGCCTATTCCATCAGCACAGTATGCGGAGCGCAGATAAGACTTCATACAACACATTTGCTCTGTATTTGTTTTAGACTTTATCGCATGTTCCCGTGGAGGTAGACACAGTCGAGACATGTGGTCTACATTCTAATGCCTGGAAGGGTCAGCTCAGCGGTCAACCAGCACATTACTCTGTGTCCACACAGGACAGGTTAGAACGCACAAGACTAATGCTGCAGCTCATCCAAAAGGTCATCTGTGGATATTAATGTGTAACTTTCACTGAACCTGCATGAGGAACAGCCATCGTCCTTTCTCATGAACAGGACACAGTGTACTGCAGAAAGGGATAAATATGCCTGCAGGATGCATTGCTAAGTTTATATGGGTCATTTCATGCTAACCATGACTTTAGTGAAAGTAAATGAAGGCAAAATAATTCATTGATATTTTTGTTTTGCTCCAGACAGTAATCGAAGGCCTGAGCATAATTAGTCAGGCTTTTGTAAAACGTCTTTTCTTCAGATTGATCTAGCCAAATGTTTCACAGCTCCTCATTATTCACCAACACGCAACCCAGAAACAACTGCCTGACAATAAATCTTGCCACCGGCCAAAGTTCCCTAAATTGATTTTAAACTGTTGAAGCCATTGGAACAAAGATGTCGAGAATATAATTGCTGTAACTAGGTGAAAAATGATATCCTCTTATTTAAGGCCACAGGTGATGTCCTTGTGGTCTTGCACTAGGTTTGCCTAGAGCTCTTGTGCCTGCTGGACCCAACAACATAATACTAAGCTACAACAAGAGGCAAACAAACCAATAATAGAGGAATATTTCATGGCATACTACTGTATGATAAATAAAACGTGTCGTGGCAATTCTGCACTGAAATCGATATTTCCTTAAAATAAAAATGATAATAAATTGTAATGATAACAAAGATGATGATCCTTACACTAATGTAACAGTTTTTTTTCACCCAGTCAAACCATTCAGTTCACATCGCTCACTCAGAGCATACCTTAGGCATTCACTCTATCAAGTAGGTAATTTATTCAACCATGAATTTGGAGGTTGTTTGTGTGCAAGTGTGTGTGTGAGAATGAGAAGGAGAGTGTATGTGTGTGTAGCACACTTCAGCCCCTAATCACCCTCACTAAGTTGAACTTACAGCAGCAGGAAAGCGATTGATCAGCGTGGCCATTAAAAGGATACTTCAGCAGCCGTTTGGCCCTGCTCTTTGAAGCTCCCAAACATGGATTTCATACATCAGTAACTATCAGTATGCCAGAGTCAAATGTTTTTTTTTGTGAGAATTTATTTTCTGTAGACCTAATTGATCAGTATGATTACAATAAATACAGCTAATCTTGGCACTTTAAAGTCTTTTGTGTTGACTTGACATGAAAACACCAAATCCTCTGAATTAGCAGCATGAATGACAGCCATTCATCTTTAAAAGTGACAACAGCCCTATGCTTAAAATGCATTCCATAACTCTTACAAAGCTCATTTCCTTTTTGCAGCAAATTTGTTTTAGAATTCATTATTTGCCGTGAAATGTGAAGTCTTCTTCATTAGATAGTGTGAAATCCCTCCCTGCCTGCCGCTGCCTCTCTGTGGTCCAGCTAACCACGTTAATCCCACAGCTGCGAACTCCATGGCATCTCCCCCAATAGACTCACAGCCCCACTGTCTAAATAATTGCCTCATTAGTGTGTAGAGCACAGGTATGGCATAAATGCAAACTTTAGACAAGTCTGTATGCAAATCCAATTGCTTGTCCGACACTCTTTATTCATGTGATCAAAAATCAGCTGAATTATACTGGGGACCTCAGCCCTGAAATGGAAATTTCGAGATAACTAATGCATTTTCAACAAGGTGAAGAGTGTGCAGGTTGTGTCTCAGAACAGATGATGTGCAAATAGTTGACAGCTTTCAACTTTGGTGTCATTACAATTTAGATATACATTTTTGGGGGAAATTAATGACTAAAAATATTAATATATAAAAAAACAATAAAAACAGCAGTCTGCCAAAGGCCTAATCACTGCATGTTGGCAAATTGGCCTTCCAAGAACTAGAAAATAGAACCAAACTGGCTTTTAGTAGGAAATGCAGGCAGAATTATTCATCATCAGCTAAATGGTACTAATTTTAACAGGCTACATTTCTGCAGCTAGCAGTAAATGGGTTGTTATTTGAGACAGCAAAAACAACTCTTTATGAGGCCACATCGTTTAATTTACATGCAATCAAATTAGTTTGATAAATGCAAATGCAACTGATTGATTCTGACACATTTTATATGCATCTGTAATCAGCAGAATCTGCAATCTGAGCCCATTTATGAATTCCTGTAATATTGTTCTTCAGTATGTTTTATGGAACCAATATTTCTCTTTTTTAAATGCAACGTTTTAACATGAATCCAGAGTTATGCTTTAATCTTACACAAGACATAATGCATTGGAATAACATGATTCAGAGGGCTGACATAGCTTTGTTTCACCAACACTGTATTGCATCTTTATGAATTTCATAAAATGTTACTGAGATTGTAAACTAAAAATATTCATATTAACAAGCAGCGGTGAATCTTGAAGTTTTAATTATAAAACGTATCCAAATTTTAATATCAGACTGAATGATTAAACAGCTAAATTACTAACGTGTTTTGCAGTGTATTATGGTAATACAGCTTGGGAAGATTGTGTAGAGATATAATGAATTATGAGAAATGCTAAAACTAGACACTCCTGCAACATCTAAATAGATTTAACCAGACGGCTTCAACAGCCTGCTGAATAGGTACTTACAGTAACTTAATTTTTCTCCCTGTGATGATGCACCCGCTGTTACACCTTTGGCCTCGGAGCTATGGCTCGGAGCGCATTGCTGCCATGGCAGACTGCTGCCTGCATTGGTCATCTGACACAGACTTTTTAGGTTGCCTTGAAATGGCAAAGACCTGATGTACGAGATGACTTTTCCATATACTATCACAATAGGAAGGCCAGATGCTCGACAAAAACAAATCACACTCCGGATTGGTGTAATTAATCTATTTCGAGCATTATGCTAACAAAAACAGCATCTGTTTATTCTAAAATGCGCTTATTAATGACAGCTATGGAAAGCAGTAGCACCGTGATGTGTCTCAAATGTCAAGACAGTCTGTAACATTAGCTGCTTCACTACCGTTCATCAACTTCAACATCAAGGGTATTGGACTGCCTCTGTCTTCTTCTATAAGTTGTTCAGTATTCATACTGTCTTCTTTAGGCAAGTACAAGAGAGCATGTTAAGCAGTTCAAAATAGTCATTATGCAGATTTAGAGTGAATTAGGAGAGAGCCTCATGCAACCTTGAATTATGAAAAATATGAAAGCACATACGTGTGGAAACACCAACCCTGACTCCTACAAAATATGCTATATACTACTAATTGCCTTTGCCAAATATGTTTTGGAGGAAACTTTAAGCTGCACTAATCAGCATTTTCCTATTAACAATGGGTCAAATGACTGCAATGTGAACGTTGTCATTCGTAGTGACAACAGAGAATTATCAGCCAACTCTGTAGATCTCCTCAGCTCTACAGATCGTTTTAGCATCTTTCAGCTCATTGTTTTGCTTTGACAGCCCACAACTTTACTGTTTTGGTTATGTCTCACTGCTCTCATCAACCTCGTTTCCAGCCGCAGCAGGCAGGTGAAATAAACAAACAAAAACAAAAAACAAAACAATGAATAGTGCTGTAATAATTACCTGTATAATGTTCACTGGAAACATTCTATGTGTACAAAGCACAGGACTTTGATACCTGAGACTGGCGTTTGGGTCTTGTGCTAAAAACATTTGGTTGGGCAAAATTGTGGTTTTGGTTGCAACAGTGAAATAGTCAATGCGCCCTGTGTCATACTTCAAGTCAGCTTTTAAAATATTTAACATGACCATCATTCTCTTAACCTTAACCAAGTGCTTTGAGTTGTCTAAACAACATATTAATTGTTAGTTAATCATGTGTTAGTTGCCATAAGTGGATATTGTAGGGAAAACAAATGTAATACCTTTTACAAGTTCTGTATGAAAATTCTGCGTTGGCATTAAACTGTATATGAATGTTTCCTCATTATGTTGATAACAATGTAATCCAGGCAGTATAACGTTTCTTACAAAACATATTTGCTATCCCAAATTAATTATATATGAATGTAATTTTTAGGAGATAGGTTTGGTAAACACACATTTATGTATTTACACATGCAGGTGGACATGCACTCACTGCGCACCTGCACACCAGGCAACAGTTTGATACTTGCTTCATTTAAAAAATTAGTAAGAAAAGGTAGAAGGGCCTTTACACAACCTGTCCTGAGACAAAAGGGTTGGCAACTTCCCCCTTGCTCTTGACTTTACTGCAGACCCCTGCACATTGTAATCACATTAAGCTGTGTTTGATGTATTATGTCAAGTTTAGTGGCAACCTCCCAGGAGAGGGTTCACTTGAGATATTTAACATAGCTGTAGTCCATATGTAATTAAAAAGTATGTTATCTCTGGCCAGAATGTTATGGCTAAGCACTGGCCTGGGTCCAGCTAACGTTGATATAATCCCACCCAGCTCTGTTTCTCTGTGGATGGGGTCACTGGGTCACTAACTGCCTCCTTGTGTGTTATTGAGCGGCAGTGAGACAAGGGAAGCCTCTTCGGAGAGTTTGAGTCACAGGATCCAAATACAGCTGGATATCTCCCAGCCTCGTTTTTGTAATAAAGTACAGCGGGGAATCTATCACTTCTCCTTATTTTTGCTTTTCAGACTACTAGAGATTGAAGAAGAACAAAAAACTGAGAGCAAACCAAAATCCTCATCATCATGTCTTATGTTTGTGCTTTAAGGAGTCATTTTAATCAGTTCCAGATAATTAACCAAATAGGACAATTTCACTAAATGTTGCTCAGAATAATGAGAAATTATTTAATGTTACTACACTGGAGAATCCACTGCTCCACTGTTGAAATATGCTGATTTTATCAGGTGGTGATCGATCTCAGACTCATTAGGGATGGAGTAAGGTTCTACACAATTAGCCCATTTGCTGCGGTGAGCTAAGAGGAAGTTCACAGTTCAATCAGCCAAGTCTTAGCTTGTGTAGATGTAGGAAAGCTCTGACACTCTGTCTTGTTTCAACTCACCTTCAAAGCAGCTAATCAGCCTGTAAAAAAGCTGTTCAAGCGGTAGAAAAACATCCTAAGGTAATGGGTAGACTTTAAATTTCTTCGCACAATCTCCCATTACATACCAATGAGTTCTGTATATAAAATAGATACAGAGATTAGACACAGAAACACACATTTCTAACATAATGACCTGTTTAGTAGCCTTTTATTCTAATAGACATATTTAATTGTAGGATTGTTCGATTAAGCAGTACAGTAGGAAATGTAGCTCAATAGTCCACAGTAAACAGCTGTTGAATCTCCAGCAGCCATAGCTAAACTATGAAGCTGATGTTCTTTTTCATTTTGTCTGATGGCTTGGAGACCTTGCTGTGAGTGCAGAGGGTGCTACATGCCCAACATGTATGAGAGTTGGAAGAAGAAGAAGAAGAAGAAGTAGGAGGAGGAGAGCAGTTTGAGGCATAATTGCCAGCCACAGGCCTGCCGATGGCGCTCCGGCTGTGAGAGCGTGGAAGAGGTCTTGTTCTGACCGGAAAGGTCAGGACAAAACAACTCTTGCAACAAGAAAAAAAAAAGAGTTTGGAAAGAACAAATCATGCATCTGTAATGAAATCCCATCAGGCATTTGCTTCACTATTATGCACATCTACTAATACTTTTTTAAAGAAAAGAGAATATTATCATTTGGCACACTGGCTCTAATTTAAATCCCTTTTGAAGAGGGCTTACAGTGCTTACAGTCTTGAAAATCTTGTGATATCTGCTCTCATAGTTCTGCATGGAAAGCAGATGCTGTAATTGAGTAGAGACTTGATTTCTTGCACAGTCAAATTAGACGAAGATGACCGGGTAGTGAACTGCAGGAGGTTTAATTCCCTGTGTTTACATCACTGGCAGAGCCTTTGTTTTGTTTGATTCACTATGCTAATATAGACTCCTCTCAGATTACACACTAAGCACTGAAACACTTCACACAAACCGATGCACGATATCTGCCTCTCCCAATAAACTTGCTCTAGGTGTCAAAATAAAAGAAAGAATAAGATTGGATTATGAGTGTGCGTGTGTGTATATGTGTTGCATTAGGTACTGTGAGAAGGCCTTTGGCAATGCTTTCCTTGTACTAAAAAATAGTCTTTAATGATGCTTTTAATTAAATAGGAATAAATTGTACATTTTGTGTTTTATATTTATGCTATATCATTTTGAAGAATCCATTTTTCAGTTGACATTCTCCTGCAAAAATTTTATTCCACTGAAGTCATACAATTATGAAAAATAATGTAGTGGCTTAAAAGACATGGCAGCATGATTAGTTTGTTTTCCATATTCCATCTCTTAAATGTTATTTATGATACTTTTTTCGTGTGTGTCATGATTAAAGATATTTCTAAGGGTTTTTATCTCACAAACTCAGTCACTCAGCTACAAAGGGCATAGAAAAATACTTCTGAGACATCATATTGAGTCCACAAAAAAATTATTTATCATTGTAAATGAGTAGCAGAACAGTGTCTTGCTGGGCCACATGAATACAACATAACCAAGGTAGGCAACACATAGATGGTATGATAAATATTCTTTTAAAAGAAAGAAACTGCAGGAAAGGAACAAAACCTCCAGTCATGCTGGAACTTCCCTTTAAGTTGCAAATACAAAAGTAAGAATGTTGAGCTGGTATACTACAATCACTTTTGCTTTCAGATCAGGAAGTTGCAAATCTCTATCTGCATTGATATGTTTAATTCAATACAAAGAAAAAAGAACACATTTCCCTGTGCATCTGACTCACTTACTCAGATCTGGTGTTTATACTTTACTTTTTGTCCTGCTATCTGATCTGAGCCCCAGAGCGAGCCCGCACATCCTCTGATTTGCTTGTGTTGCAGATGGAAACATTTTGCTGTACATGTTGATTGACCTTTTATCCAAAATTAACAGAACATTTCTCTCTGCAGACAAATGTACCAGAACGTATAATGGAGTGATCAGTATCATCGAGGAGATTTTGGACAAAACTCAAGGTTGTCTGCTCGTGGATCTATTGGTTTCCATTTGTTTTTTCAAGCAGCTACAACCTTCCATATGCCTCCCTCCTGTGATCCAGCAAAAGTTCATCCTGTTGTTACTGGCAAGATTACTGGGAATTGAATATGAAACACTGCAGGAAAATAGATATCTTTGGTTGGATTTATTCATGCACTACTTCTGGATACGGTCTGAGATCAGATGTTACAGGATGAAAAATACAAGTTACAGCAAATGTGGTAAAATGTTCAATGTAGACATTTAGGTGGAAATCATATATAAAAAACATTATGGTAAATCTGTTAAAACCCACAGTGATACAAGACTCTGAGGCTGTACAGCACTGTTGGCGCTACAACTTAACTGGCAGGCGGGCCTCAGGTTTCCGCAAGGGGGCACACATGAAATAACTGCATGAGCAAAAAGCTTAATAAATAGGCTTACATGCTGTTTATAGAGAATTATCAGACCACTAGGCCACTGAGAACAAACCTGAATTCAATGTACCACATGGTCAAAGGATCTCATGATTGTTTTCTGTAGTAAAGTACCTCTCTTGTCAGTAAGTTTCCATGCATGTGCCATTGGGTGGATTGAGGTACATTGGTAAAGAGACATAAACCTTGGTGTTTATGTCTCTTTACCACTTGAAAGGATACAAGACACTGCTGCATTAACAGCTGATTTATTTGACATAGATGTAGTGTCTCGTTAATTATATGTTTCTGTCCAAAAGCTAAAAGCACCTCATCTCCATCCATGACTGAATACATGGAGTGAGTATCTATGGAGCCAGTTACATATAAATTTAATTCTGCAGGAAACCTTTCCTGTGTGCTAATTAGATAAATTTCCTGAAAAACCGTGTGCACAGAGTTTAATCATGTTACAGGTGTGCAGATAGTGGTGGACTCTACTGTTCACACATTTACATTTACTCAAAAAATGAAAGGTGTGACTTTTCTAAATGTACCACAATTAAGTGCACACCTATCACTTGCTAGATATATAGGCCTATATATTTTTTTAACGATTATTTTTCGAGTATGTTTGCCTTTATTTGACAGCTAGTAGAGAGAGACAGGAAACAAAGGTCCCCTGGCCAGGTTTCAAACCATGGACGTTGCAGTTATGTGGTACGTGACTCAACCGTTAGGCTTCCAGGGTGCCCCCGCTTTCTATATTTTTTGACACACATTGTTTTTGCACCACTGTATTTGAAGAGGCCAAAGATTAATTTCCATCTTGCATATTCAAGATTAAAAGTGTTTGATTCCCATTTCCCCATTCAAGGCTTATCTTTTCCTCAAAGGACCTTAAAGACTGTAAGACTAAATCATTAAGTACAACCTGCAAGAACCAACAACTGAAGAGAGCAATGTGACTGGAACCTGAAACGGATATCTGTGTTATGCACAATGACTTAAATGTGGTGGCAGATGAGGTCATATGCTAACTACCACTAATGTTCCTCAATGGTGCCTTTGTTCAGTGACCCTCCACTCAAGTTTTAAGCGCACTTACTTTGCGGAGTGTTAAGATTGTGAGATCGGACATTTCGACATTTCTTAAAATCCTAATGGGTTCGGCACTGGAGGGGGGTGAAACTTAATTGGAATAGACTTTTCCACCTCTAAATTTTAATGAACCGCTGGGCTGAATGTCTCTTATTTGGTGAAATTGTCCATTAGCATTTTAAATGACCAGCTATCTTCATTATAATCAGGGTGAGATGCATTTCTGTGCTGAGGATCTATTGATTGCTTGGCAATGTCAAAGTCTGCATGAAGACATAGAGGCAGGCTGCGTGTGACAGGCTTCGGCCGCAGCTGAAAGAGGATCAGTGCAGCAGTCGGAGCAACCAGGCAGAGGGAAAAGGGAATAATCCGTTTTGCACACTTTCAAATAATTACAGTAATATGAAGATAATTACAGTGGAGGCAATGCCGCTTTATCATGAGACAAACATGTCCTATACAGTAATTCAATTTCAGCTTCCTGTGAAAATAATCACTCATTCCGATTACACTGAGTGGAGATGACACCGTTATAATTGTGTTTTGTTCTTCTGTACAAGACGCATGGGTTTTAAATCTTTCCTTCTATATTTTACTTCACCAAACCAATACTATATGTTTGAGGATTCAGCAGAAATTACTGTTATGCATATTAATTACATTCTAACAGTTTGCAGTGCTATTATTAAGCATTTTCACATAAGAGAAGCTGTGATGAGAATGGAATACATACATCAAAAGCTTTTAACTAATATGTTGAATTTATTATGATATATTTATATATTGCAGTTTCTATGTCACACGCTATACATTTAAGCATAGTTAATATTTGACAAGGGGCCTTTTTAATTGCTTGCTTTTGAAAAGGAAGGAAACGGCACAACAGCACATAGACATCTGCTGTTTGATTTCTTTTGCCACTTTCTAATAACTATAATGAAAAAGGTGCTACTTATTTCAGTCAGTTTTCAAAGCACTAATGATAAGAGAATGATCATAATGTTATTGAATAAATATTAAATACTAATTTCATGAAAGCCTTTGTTTAATAATCACTGATGGTTTTTTATTAGGGTAGTTTGAGTTTTTCCACTTCTCACAATTTTACTTCCTCTGATAGCTTTGACAGTTTTTCAATTTTTGACTGAAAGCACCCTGAGCAAATATTTGAAAGTCTTTTCAGACTAAAGCAAACTTGAGACCAAAGTTGGCAAACATTTGCAGTGTATATCACACAGACCTCATATACAGCCACAATCACATGTGCCCATAACTCATTATCAACCTCTGAGCTCAAAGTATGATCACAATAATCTCATTTTAATTTGAGTTATATTGCAAAAGGTGGGGGCTGAATAATCAGATTGTCCTAGTTGGAGTGGGGAGAGTTGGCCAGTGTTTGAGAATAATTCCAGATGGTGTTGAGCCGGCAGACTGGCACTGAGGAAAAGCTGGGGACCCCCTCCCTCAGACAGCATGCCATGCCCTCACCCCTCCACCCTCTGCTCAGTCTTCTTCTCCATTCTACCATATTTTCTTTTTTCTTTTCCAATCTCAGTATTCCTGCCCCTTGTTGCCCTTCTGATTTCCTTCTCATATCTCTCACTCCTCATCTCATTTTCGCCTCTCACCCCATCCTTCCCTCCTCATCTCGCCCTTACCTCTCCCTCATGTCTCTCCATACCTCCCCACATCTTTTTGCTTATTCAAACAGGATTTGCAGTGTGTTGCCCCACCATAAGGCCAAAGCAGCACTGCCCCCTCCTTTCCCCAAGCCTCCTCACTCTCCTACGGAGGGCGACAGAGCCCTGCCCTCCGATTACACTGGGGGCGCGGGGTTAGAATACAGCCCTGAGGGCCGGCAGCTGTCAATTAGTGATAACTGCCGAGAAAGAGACACACACGCGTGTGCACACACACACACTCCCTCCCTTTCTTCCCCCCTTGCTCCTTCGTTAATCAGGGGGCCATCACCTAGCAACGGTCCTGAGGAAGTCCTCAATGGGGATGCCTGGTGAAAGGCACACACAGAAATGAGGATGAGGTGGAGTGAGGGATGGAGAGAGAATGAGGAGGGAGAGAGAATGATGAGAGATGGCGGGGGTAGATGGAAAGAGGATAATGAAACCTTTCCAGAGGACATTTTGACGTGAGACAGCCATTGTCCATGTGAAGAGTTGATGTTATTTATACACTGTCCTACATATCCACAGGTGTTGTGTAAGCTCCTTTGCTGAAGATGTTGGTTATTGTTTTAATAAACTTTGAATGTTTTTTCCCCATTTAATACCGCACAAGATGAGGAGTAGTAATATGCATGAAAATTGAATGTGTCTCAATCAGGGAGGGCTTTTGAGGGATGTGCACACACAAATAGCTTTATTGAAAGAAAGTGATGGCCTGCTCCTTAATACATTTACTTCATCAGCCAACCTCATTGCCTTGTTCCTCCAGGCGAGTTCAGTTCTCTTGCAAACACATTAATATGAGGTGAATATGACTGCTGCATGCCAGAGCCAACCACCAGCCACCACCACCTCTGTCTGACAGAGTGGCAGCACATAGAGCCATGAACAGGTGATAAATCCTTGTCAGGTTTTATTAAAACCCAGCCAGGCCAAACAGAACACCTCATATTGAGCTGTAATACCCAAGGAGACACTGAATGAGAGAGAGAGGGAGAGTCTTCCGGTTTGGTATGCTCTCCAGCAGTGAACTACTGTCTCTTCTCTGATGTCATTAAAGTGGAGGTGGAGGAAGAATAAACCCTCCAAGAACACACACTAACACCCCCTCACCCCCCCACCCCTCATCCTTTAACAAGAAGATATGTTTGTACCTTTTTTGTCAAACTGACCTAAGTGCATGCATGAAGTGCCCCTGAAAAACGTATTTCCTATTAAAAGTGGAAAGAGATTTATGCAGATGATCCTCACATGCGGACGTGAGCATGTGGATACACTCTGTCTCTCTTCTACACACACACATGCAAACAAACACACCGTAAACATGACACCATAAAAAATGAACACCTCTGGAGGCCAATTTATGTGTTTCTTTAAACATTCTATTTTCTCCTCACTGAGAAGGGCTTTTCACAACCTCTTAGCAAGTCAACCTGCTGACTGGACAACAATACAAATCATCACTTTACTCATTATTTATTTACCTGGCAGAGGAGCACTTTTGAGACAATTAATCAAGTCAGTGAAAGATTTATAAGTCGCTTGACCAGAGAGCTCAGACAGTAAATGGGGCGGGTTGTCAAATATGGGGAGTGATCTGTGCAAACCAATTACTCTGTCATGTCATGACGACCCAAATAACCCAAGCCTGGGTTGTTGAAAAATATGAAGCTGAAAGTATGCCTGTGATGCCTGCGGTGTTGGTGCCCAGTGTTTGAGCAGCAGACTGGACACTGTCATCACTCTACAGGGTGAAAAACCAACCCACTCACTTGAAGAATGCTTTTCTTTGATGTGCACATGCACATAAGAACACACATGTTCTTGTATGTACGCCTCATAGAGTCAGATGCCTAAAATCACACACTCACATAAGCAACAATGAACAAAACCTTAACAGTGCTGACAGTACATGTGGCTTCACAACTGAGTGCACACACCGAATGTAAAAGCTTATGTCATCTCAGCACATTTCAGCAGGACTGTCTGAAAGGAGATAGCCACGCTCCTTTCCTCCCTCCCTCTTTTTTTTTCTCAGTCCCTGTTTCTCTCTCCTTCTCCCTCCTCTGTGTCTTTGTCCTTGATGACCAAGCTGTTGGGTGGTCTGTCTGACCGCGCTGACCCTTGCGCTTGCGCTGACGTAAATTCGCTAATGGTTAGCATCTTGCGTCTCCTGTGACAGGCCTTTGTGTGCTCAGCTGATGTTGGTGTGTGTGTCTGTGTGTATGTGTGTCAGTGGAGAGGGGGAATATTTGGAATATTTGGGAATATCTCTGTACTTCCAGTGGACACAAGTGTAGAAACACAGGTTCAACAGCAGTGCAGCACACATGTAAAGATGCTGCTCTGGGCCACTGACACACATACCAGTCCATGCAGTAAGCTCTATTACATTTTGTGTGGTTGTGAACAGTAACACATTTTTTTTGCCAGTCATGAGAGCAAAGGCTGGCTTCTTGCCAGACTGCTGAGGCACAAACCTCAGTGGTTGATCAACCAGCAACTTTCACTTTGTTTTTTCTCTCAAAAAATGGTCAGTGAATAACCGTACCAATATTCATATTGAACTGAATGAAACACAAAAGTTAATCAGGCTTTTATTTCTGTTTATGGCATCAGACAAAATGTGTTCAATTCATTGTGACCTTTCTTTTAGAAACTGCAATATTTGGCAACAATCTGCAACTTGACTCTGCAACATTGTGGCCATGCCTGAGCTCTAAAGCCCTGTTTAGCTTTAGAAAGACCATGACATACAGGGGCTATAACTTTACTTCTGTTTACTTTTGTTTACTATATGATAAAAGAAAATAGCACAAATGGAAATGTTTTGTGATGAAATACTGGAATGAGCTATAAGCACTTGGTTAGTTGGTAAGGATAACCTGGCACTCATCGCAACTGTAGTAAATCAGCCATTACTGTGATTCGGTAGATTCTGAGACAGCCAGTTCTTCTAGAGTTTCTTTCAATGACGGATTTATTCTGTGCTTTGGCAACATTTAGATATCTACATAGTAAACCACAAGATAAGGCGATACATTTGAAAACTGTATATGCTGTCTATACAACTTGCAATAAAAAAAGCAGAAGGCATATTTTCATTATAGTTAACAATGTGCAGTTCTCAAAGAATTACCATATTATCTTGTGCTCCTATGGTAAGCACATGTAAATCCAAGGCTATAAAGAGATTGTTACCCTGTCTTATTATTGTTACACTGTAGCTCTCACAGCTGGAAGGTCTTAGGAAATCTTGGCATAACTATGTTGGATGGTGTTCACTTTCAGTTGTGAAAACTATTTGCTGTCCACCTAAAAATAACAGAGACAAAGAGAGAGGACAGGAATTGATTCTCTGTTCCTCGCTGTAATTCAGTCATCCATTGACTGTAAATATACAGCTGGAAAAAGGCAAAGCGCTGGGCAAACGATGATGTTTGGACTGCCAAATTAAAAAGAAATCTTACAGCATAGTTCCTATGACACGCAAGAGAGTATATCCTCTACATGGTTCCTCTCCCAATCTCTTCTTGTACTTTACCCTCCCTTTATAAACACTGCAATCAGCGCATCTCTCATTCTTGCCATGTCTAACCCCACAAACCAAAAACAGATCACGTAAAACTATGTTTTACAGCCAGGGTTCAAGGAGAGGAGTATGGGGATGCGGTGGAGCCTGCTGTTTCTTTTACGACAGTAGACAGAGAAAGTGAGCTGTGGGGAGAGAGAACTATCAGAGACCCTGAGATGGGTCAAGGTTGAAGAGCACAATGCTAACAGCGGCTGCCTGTAAACAGAGGCACACCTGCCACTCGGCAAGTGTCTGCGTGCTGAGGAGAGGTTAGCGCTGTGGCGTCTCCCAGCTCTGTTTATACAGTAACCAAACAGAAAGAGAGGAACCGAAGAGTGTCTTCAAAGACAACCTGACTCTCTGTAATCACTCCTGTTTGGGCTTTGATCTCAGGGAGGGGAGAAAGAAAATAATTACATGTTTCTGGGTGCCCTTTTACAATGAATGAAAGGCGATGTTAGATTTGAATCGTATGGTAATGGGAGGTTGTCTGTGCGAATGTGATGGGGAGGTGTTGAATGCTACTTGAGGGAAATAAAACAAGACCCGCTGAGACATTTTGTTCTACCAGCCCTGAAAGCTTCTGGCAACCTGCCTCATTTTGCCTCCACAGAACACAGAGGAGGGGTCAGAAAACGACGTGGGGGCTGACATTATCTAGCCCCCAGTGCACTTTGTGAGAGGGGAGGACACACTGACTGACTGACTGCCCACTCTGCATTTCAAAGTGCCTCCACTTATTTGTGCCATGGTCCGTTTGGAAAAAAAATGCATTTATTTGGTGCTGGGCCCTTTATGAGTGTCTCCCTATGATCTATGTGATAACGGAGCAGACTGAGAAGGGTATTAGGATTCTATTTTGCAGACATTTTATTTTCCTTTCATCTTCTATCAGTATGAAAGCCACAGACATCAAGTAGTCTGGAGCAGCATTGAAAGATATGTCCTTATTTTGACATAATGAATCTGAGCACAGAGCTGAGCACATGAGGCCATCTTCGAGAGGTCTAGACACCAAAATGTGGAAAAGGTAAAATGTCTGGACAGTAAGAATTGGACTTGTATTAAGTTGAAAATGAACAAAAGCAAAGTGGAGTGGTATGTTATTAATGTGCTCAATTTTTCATCATGGTCATCATGATGAAACCTCAGACTTGATAAAGTGTCTCTTTCCATATTGAGTTTTGAGTATATGCTTCATAATAGATGAAGAGTGATTGAATGTTCTGGTCAGAAACCCAGCTTGCCTTGACTTTTATGCAATTACAAGCTAGATGTGAGGACGTGTAATCAATTGAGAAATCCATGACAGTTTCTCCATTCGGAACACATGGGAAGACAGCCAGTCATCCTTTACATGTCCTTTGTGACTGATGCATCTACTTCCCGTCTACATCATGTATGACCATTTTGCACGCACACACAACATTGGATCATGCAAAATGTATTGAGGTTGTCTAAACATGATGATGGTGAAAGCAGCAATAAGTATTTGTCATCCTGCCAAGACTACAAGCTTCCATTTTGAGTGATAGGGCTTTGAGAGGGCTCAGTCTGAGTGCTCAGAGTCTTGACTGTGACTGTATCTGCAGGCTTTGACCCCACAAATAGAAGTTACCTCACTCAGCTGTTCTCTATAGTGTCCTGTTTGACTGCTAAAAGCATTCGAGTACCAAAACCCACCAGGATTTCAGATACTTGCATTGGACTTCTGTTCAAATGCTGAAATTGCCTGTTTTGGTAGTTTTGGTTAGTTTTCCTGATGAGCGACCTCTGGTGGTTGTGCAAATAATGACTGTCCACTTCTAGAAGCAAAAGCAGAAGTAGCATGACATTGTTAAAGCAGTGCCAAACCTCTTAGTAAGGAGGATGGGGTGCATGGTGTCAAAGTTTCTGACTTTTTTAAATGTCTTTTTTTTATTCCACACATTCTTTTTTGTTGTCAAAACCTGACCACCATTAAACCTTAAACAGAGAGGGGGTGGATCAAAAAACACCCATTTTCATAATAATCACTTGGGCCTTTTTGGAAGGCAATGACAAACAACAACCTACAGTATTGTGAGGAGTTGTTGGGATTTCAGGCATGGTGGAGATGTCTATTTCCAGTTAAAACAAAGAGTGTAAACATAATGTCTTCTGGCGATACATGCCAGCCCAACAATGTCACTCTTACCACATCCTGTGTAATACAGAGATGACACATTACTGTATGTAAGGTAGACCAGCACCTGAGGGAGTGTTTGCTGAGCTCTGCTGCTGTCACGCCTGTGATTGGGCAGAGCAGGGATGCAAGGAAGCAGGTATGGAGAGACGGAGGAGTGAAGCCAAATAAAGGAGAAGAGGTGGAGGGAGAAGGGAGGGGAAAATAGATGCAGATGAAAGAAAAGGCAGTGACAGATTCAGGAGAGAGGTGGCGAGGGAGGGGTGGAGAGATGGAAGCAAAGAGAGAAACAGAGGCAGGGAACCCAGCAGGTGTTCCCAGCACGTCCGCCTCCTCCGCTGCAGGTTGTCAGCCTCAGCCAGGGGAAGACCCAGTAACCAATCTGTTACCGCAGGGCAGAACAGGACTTGCCTGAGCCACGCCCAACTTTGCCTCCTCATCTTTCTGTAAAATTAACACAATAAGAGAAAGACATAAGTCAGGTAATAGAAAACAGTCTAGTCAATATGTATACATGAATGTTTGTGTATAATATAGAAAATAAACCTCTCCAACAAGGCCATTGATAACACACTCCAGTGTAATCAGTGTTTAAGCAGCACTATACAGCTGGGAAAAGAGGTTTCAAAATTCATTAGATGGCAAAATGCCATTTATCATAAGGATAAAGACATTTATATAATTTGATTGAACAGCATTCCAGGTTAACTGACTGATGGCAGTCAGGCCTGTTCTCCTCTGTAAACATAATCCTGTTTCTGTGTCAGTTGGTGTGTTTTTATTGTGTCTGACACCAGGTGGATTATGTCGGTTAATTCACAATGAATCAAACAAAAGCTAATACTAATCCAGCGCGAGGCTTCGGTGTGATGTCTGACGCTCTGGATTAATTCACAACATTCCCCAACCAGCCTAATCCTTAACGAACCAGACGGGATGGTTTCCTAACTGACAGTTTCTGCCTCGTTATGGCAGCGTGATATGCTTCACCTACCTCTTCCCTCGGAAAATCCATTCTGATGAGTGAGACAAAGGGGAAGTCATTACAGAAAAAATAAACTGGGTAAAAACTTTCCTAACAGCTTTTCTTCAGCAGCCATTAAGCCCGTCTTGAAGCCTTTTGGAGTGTGTTCTGCTCCTCTTAAGGTTTAGGTTTTGACATTTTGAAATCAATAGGAGGCAGAGAGATGGGGTTTTTTTTTTTGGGGGTTTTTTACAGTTTCATGAATCCTGGGTGAAAACACTTCAATCAGGCCTGCAGAGGACCTGACACAGGAGACGGGGGGATCGATCCATAATGAGTGGAGCCCTACCTGGGTTTCCACTCACGGCTCGTCTCTTCTCAGCTACCTCAAATCCAGCAAATCAGCCATCCCCCACTACATTCGCTGATTACATCAACTTGCTAAAGTATATTTTGTCCAAAAAGAAGAAGAAGAAAAAATTCCCTGTGGAAATGTTGTTCAAGCTGATTTTGTCCTTTGTTAAAGAATCTTACTTTTAGAACTACAGTGATTTATTTGAAATGTATTTAAAGTGCAGTTATAGACTGCACAGACTGAATTATAATAATCAAAGAGGGTGATAACCATTGATCAATGAAGATAACAGGAAAATAGGTTTTGCTGCTGCAATTGTTGTGAAAGTGGAAAGAAGTGCTGAAATGTTTTGTAAAAACTGACATGAATAAACTGACAAGCTATGAAACGTTTTTTGCTCACTCTAAAGTGACATCTGCTTGCTTGTGTTTGGTCTGTTTGCATGTGTTTTTTTAAGTTGCAGTGCGTTGAGCTCTCAGGGCCACCGTAGAAAGAGGTGATGATCTGATAACATTTTTCATGAATGAGCTTTTTAAAACCAGGGCAAAATGTGGGGCCTGCCACAGTGACGAATAGAACATCTAAAGCTGGTAGATTTAACCATTTTCATTTGCAGTGAAAACTGTTTCACAGTAAATCCTTAATGGATAGAAGTATCTCTCCTGCTGACTTCAAACAGCATGACCTGATAACAGCCCGTTCACCTCAAACTCCCTCTATCTGCAGGAATTCATGTGATGTCATCAAGACTAACTGACTCATTCTATTTTTTGTAAAGAACTATCTGGGAAAACTGTCAAAGTATTCCACTATGAAGCATTAAAACGCTACGTAGCATTTTAGCGCCTAGTAAATCTGCAGTGTAAAATAGTGATGTGAGGCTTACTTTCAGACTGTGTCACTTTGTGTGTGAGTGTGCATGTTTTTGTGTGAGCTTCTCGGTGGATTTGTTATATGGCGAGTCAGTAAAGCGGTCCAATGTGAAAACTATCTTCCCAAAGTCAGAGAAATGTGATGTGGATCGCCGCTGATAATAAATAGCCGCGATAACTGAGGAAGGAACCCATTATCCGGTGGTGAGATGGGTCTGCACGAGGACGAAGCAGCTATAAAAGCCTGAATGAAGAGATGTAAAACAATAAGGCCAGAGAGGATGGGAGGAAAGGAGGGTGGGGGGATAGGAGGGAGGGGTGATGACCCCGGCAAGTGAGCAGAAGATAGAGATAGAGAGAAAGACGGAGAGAAATAGAATGAGAGGAGAGAAGGAGGCGGAAGAAAGAGAGAGGGTGAGTCAGCCATGTCTGCACTCCATCAAAAACTGTGTCAGTCATTCACTACCACCGACCAACCCCACCCCACCTACCCTATGCCCCCCGTTCCACTCTCTCTTCAACTCGCACATTAATTCCACTTCTTATAACCGCCAGCCAGGGGTGTCCTCGACTGAATGTCAATCCTCTGTTCAGGGTGACGGGGGGGGTTGAAAACTGCTTGGCTTGCTCAGAGGTCTTTTTTATCTGAAGGTCTTACCCAACATGACCCACTCCTTTCCATTTTAATTACACTCTTTTTAATATTACTCCTGTCTCTTCGACTGGCATTTAGAGACATTTGATAAGATACCACGCTGTATCATAGTGTTTGACAGGCGTGAACACAGTAGACGTCTGAGGCTCACACAGCCAGACACAGACAGACAGACAGCAAGGGTGACAATTGCACAGACTGACAATGTCGCCAAACAGCCAGCCGATGAAGGAGGAGAATGGAGATGCAAGAGATGATCAAATTGGCACACAGCAAACCAACTGCTGATGTTAATTATGGGAGTTATTCCCTGTGCTGGAAATTCCAATTAATCAATGCCAACCTCATCCAAACCCAAATCAGATCTGGACTGAAATTTATGTCCCTGCAGGTTTTCACTGAGGGCGATGATTTTCTTAATTTATCTACTACCCACAACAACCCAAAGGAATCAGGTCACCGTTGATCCATGCAAGTAAGTATGCGTCTGTGTGTGCATGTATGTTTGTGTGTGTGTGTGTGTGTGTGTGTGTGTGTTTGTGAATGTGCATACACTTCCCGCCGTCACCTCACACGGGCGGCCTGATAAATAGCACACAAGCGGTGTATGCATGGCATGCATGAAAAATAATTACACTTAGGCTGACACCCAAGGTCGACAGGCTCCAACAGCTGCCCAATCGTTGCTGGCTATTTTTCCTTCTCCTGTCTGGACTTGGCTGAGTATAACAAACACACATCACACAGAGTGTTTTTCATATGTTGTCATATGATAGCACATGAAGGCCTCATTCAGTACCAGGAAACTCTGAAGCAATTGCATACTTTTTGCCTTTACGAGTGAGGCTCACATTTGTTGTTAGAGATAGGATAGGGATAGGTTGAGAGTGTAATGACAGCATGGAATTCATTACTGGACTGCAGGTATGTTTCTATCCACCTGTTTTACACACATTTTAAAATTCGCTTTTGGAAATCCTGAGAGGAAACACCAACAAGACTGTTCTTTAAAAAAAGGCCAAAAATATTGCAAAAAATGTTCACGCTTAGGTGACGTGGAAAAGTTTGCATATTTAAGATGTGAAAGGCTGATGAGAACAGATTTTCCTATACACATACATGCCTTTATTCCACTAGAAAGCCAACGAATGAAGAATAAAAAGAAAAAACTCCAGTTAGAGTCCAAGTGGGGATAATGTTGTATGTCATCCTCTTTTTTATCACCGTGGCGGCTAATAAAAACACCGCAAGGTACATATGGATCAGAGGAAACTTCATTTAATTAAATTAAAGAGTTATCGGTGCTCAAATAATTATGTAATATGTTCATGTCAAATCCTCTTGAATATATTTGCATAATGGTGATTGATTGAGCTTTTATTCAAAAAATTTCAGAAATTCGCTTTAAACTTGAGCAACATTTTAGTGGGAAATTTTTACTTGGGGGAAAAACACTAAAAAGAAATTCTGATATGTTTTATTGGGTTACAATCTCAGTTTCAAGGGTAAAGGTGGTATTCATTAGACTATGCTCATGCCCATTCCAGCTTTCACCAGCAGACACATTTTCACCATCTACAAACTTGCACTCATCAGGCCCAGCTCTCTGACACAAATGGCTTGCTGCTGACATGTAAGAGAGAGAGAGACTACCTTCATCTTGGATATTCATTACGGGGTGGGAGAGTCAGGAGAGTATTTTGATGGTCCCTAAACACTCAGCTCACTGTGCCATGGCCCCACACTTCCAGCAGCCCACAGCGAACTCTCCCCTAAGAGTGAAAAATGGGCGTGGGGAGATAGGGAGACAGTCCTGGGTGAAATTCAAGGCCAAAGCACTCATGTCTCCTCCATCTACCACCTCCCACCTCAGGCGCAACACATTACCTCTCTCCTGGATATAATCACACCCAGCAAGGAGCGAGGTTTGGCTGGGCTGTATGTGAGCAATGAGGGTGTGTTTCTATTTATGAGTATGACTATGTGTGTGTTAGCATACCTGCATGTCTGTATGGTGGGCATATGAGCAATTGATGTGTGTGGGTGTGTTTTTCTGTGTATGCCTGTGCATACAGCATTTGTGTACAGTATGTGATTGCCAATGGAAATGCACTGGGAATTACACCCAGGCCCACGTGTCCCCTCATAAGAGTCCCTCTCTAGCTTATTCTCTTTTATTAGCACGTCCTCTTTTTTCATTAACTGAAAAGGTTACTGGTGCATTTGTAATACCCCACATGAATCGCCTGTACCCCGCCTGCCCATGGTTGAGGTAAGGCCCCAAACCTTCCCTACCAACCCCCCAAGACACACACACACACACACACACACACACACACCCTCCTTGGTCTCCTTTAGCTGTAAGAGGACATTTCAATGGCATTGTCCTCCCCTCTGCCTCCCAAACACAGGTAGGGTAATATCACCCAGTGAATAAATAACCCAACCACGTTAATTATTTGGCAGACGCGTCCGCAGATTAATAACAGAATAAAAATGCAGCGGTGGACGGAGGTGCTCTGAATGGTGTGGGGGGGAGAGGTTGGCGGAGGAGGAGGAGGAGGAATGATGGGCAACTGAGCGGAGTTATTGGAGAGCAACAGTGCATGTGCTGGCTTCAGATAGATGTAGGAGCTGGGTCTAGCCCCAAGGCTGTGAATATGCTGTCTGGGAGGAAAGAGATTAACTAAGGCAGCTCGGTGACATCATGCCTGCAGAGACAGTTATGAGGAGTATCCATCATAGGCATTGTCTGCAAGAAATGGAAGAAGAGAAAAAACATAATTATATCTCGAAATGATGTATAAAAAATAAAATATGCAAGGGAATAGCAGGGAGTGTATATTTGAATGGAAGGTACTTGTTCATCCCAATATTATAATTGTGGGTGCACCCTTCTTGTCATTCAGAATGTTTTCTTCAGCAAATGAATCCTGTGGCAGATGCATTGCAAATCATGATTTCCAGCTGAGTGTGTGATTGTGATGTTACCTTTCTATAACAGAAGTTACACTCCAGTTTTCAACCTTTCCTGGAACTCATAAAAAAAGTAAATCAATGCAGGGATAAGACTTGGCAAATCTAGCAGGGGTGTTGATCAGTTCAATAAAATGAGAAGCAACCCCATGTGGAGTTATTATCATCACAAATGCACAAACAACCCAAATACCCTTAATCTAGTCAAGGGGTAAAGCCTGTATTGACCTAGTGGTGTTTTATTTGTGTGTCTTAGTAGCTGACCTAGTCTGCTTGGTGCAGTGACAGAATCCCTAAACCCTGTTCACCTGAGGAGGGCAGACTGGGGTAATTTTCCTCTCTTTGAAGAGAGGGAGGGCTAGGGAGAGAGAGAGAGAGAGAGAGAGAGAGAGAGAGAGAGAGAGAGAGAGAGAGAGAGAGACAGAGATGGATTTTCAATTGATCCCTGTTTCTTCTTCCCACTGAGCAAATCTCCATTTTTATAACACAGTAAGCCCATATGTGTTCATGACTAGTGAGATTTCTTATTTAGATATAACATAGAGAAACACTCTTTGTTAATGCTTCTTATATCTGATTATATCATCAACAACTATATAAGCACACCAGGACATCACATAGTGTTATAAGTGAAGTGTTATATACTTTTAAAATTTATTTTTAGTTTATTTATTTTACTTTTTATGTTTTATTTATTTACTATTTACTATTTTTATTTGATTCAACAGTCTATGTCTATGTGTTTGCCAAACAGGGTAGGATAGCAGGGAGAGCTCATTTAATTCAACTGACTGCTGTGTTGCTACTGCTATTGATTAGTAGCTACATATCAGGTCTTACATTTTGCAAGCCAAACCTGTTTTCTAAGAGGCAAAAAGATAAAGCAAGCTATATAGATAAAAAGATAGATTGAGGAAGAGAAAGAGAGGCATAGAGAGAAATCAGAGACTCCACAGAGGCCACAGACCCTGGTCATTTTCATGCACCAAGCCCTTTCCTCTCCCCTTCCCCCATCCATCTATCTGCCCTCCACCCACCCATCTCCCCTCTCACCCCTCTCGCCCTGCAGGGCAGGCCCTGCCTTCCATCTGTTGTCTGTCCCAGCTAGGAGCAGCCCCGTTCCCCCTCCACTCGCATTTACAATTCAATTAAAAGCAACAAGCCCCTTCTTCCTCCACCTCCTCCTCTTCCTCCTCCTCCTCCTCATCCTCCTCCTCCTCCTCCTCCTCCTCCTCATCTATTTTTTTTATCTGTGCCTGGATGAGCACAGCAGAAAGACCTATACCCCATGTAGGGATGTAGTCATGACACACACTTACCAAACCCACAGATGATGCAAACACACACTGACACATAAATACACAGAGTGTGTGCAAAAGAGCAAAGGAGAGGGACACAAGGAGATGAACACACTCACGCACACAATGATTTTTTTTTTATCCTCAGGGTTGGTGGGACTAAGCCCAGGAACAATACAACTGAAGAAAGTGGGTCATACTTTGCATTAGAATAACGTATGTAACGATGATGTAACAACTCGACAACAATCCAAAAAAATTTGTCAGATTACAAGACTTTTAAACATTAATTAAAGAAAGCATATTTAAAAGAGACATAACATAAGTCCTTGTACAAAGTATGGCATGTGTCACTATTCACTTGCTCACCTAATGAGGTTTGTAGAGTTAATGATTCTGCTCCAGAAAGTTTCTACAGAGGAATAATGACGCTTCCCCTGTCAACAAGTTTATCAACTCTTTACAATTAACAAGGCTTCCCCATAAACAGTTTTTTTAATCATCTCTTATGATATAATCTATGAGTAAAAAGGCATTCTGAAAGCTTGGGAGTCTAAATCAAGTCCCTCATAAATATCTCTCTCTCTCTCTCTCTGTCCCTCCCTCTCTCGCTCTCTCGCTGCTGTAATGTGAAAGCAATATCCACAGGCATCCCTTCTCTTGGAAAAAAAGAGGGGAAAAAATGAGAGTCTTTAATATTTAATTACGGTGGTGCCAACATGCAACTTTTATCACTTTCTTGTGTCATTTGCATCTTGGGCGAGCCCAGAAGATATACACAAACAGCGAGCAGGAGAGATGGCGAGAAGGGGGGGGGACTATCAAGTCTGATGAGGCTGAGGAATAGAAGAGGAAAGGGAGGCAAAGAGGGGGAGGAAACACATTGTCATAGGGGAACCCTGACAAATGACAGAGAGAGTAAGCTCAGATAGAGAGAGAGATAAAGGTGTGAGATAGGGAAGGAAAAACAAAAAAGATAGGGCAAAATAGAGATTAAAAACAAGGGAAATATACAAAGAGAGAGAGAGAGAGAGAGAGAGAGAGAAACCACAACTGATATAAAAACAGACCTACTCAATGGGGCCAATAATTTTGTACATCGACAGTACATTGTATTGCAAGTATGTGTATGAGTGTCTGGTTGTCTGCAACATCATCGTCTGTGTACAACCTTGAGTGCAGTCTATCCATATGTCCCCATGTCCCTAACCCCAATTCATATCCCCCCTACCCAAGATCAACTGTCTCCCCTTGCACCAATGCCTATACCTCCCTGCCTGTCTCAGGCGCTGAGGCAGACTGTGGTAATGACTGATAATGTGTGTAATTACCAGCCCAACAGCCACGCGGAGCTGATGAAGAATCAGACCAGCACTCCACTCCTCATCTAGGGCCCCTTGTTCCCCCTCATTCACTCTGAATGGTGCTGGGCTCTAAATGAAGCCTTATTGGATGCTGCTGCTGCACTTACAGGGCTGACAGTCATTAAGATGGTCATCTAAATGAAAAGAACGGGGGGAAACTGTCATTACCATAAGAATGTGTGTCAAAGCAATTTTGATGTGCCTTTAATTTCACTGCAGAAGGCTACGTGGAGTATTCAGTCTACGTTATGGTACAGATAGACATTCAACATTCTCCACTAATTTAACAGATCATATACCAGAGCTCTCATTTAACCCACCGCCTCCAAACTGGAAGCAAATAACTGACTAATGACAGTTATTACTATGTTCGTCTTCTTTTTCTAAATGTCTTTCTGAACTGTATTTTCCAAAGGCAGGGTATCTAAACTGCTGTAAATATTTAATACCCATGTGCACACAAACGGGACTGGAGTCCAGGACCTCCACCTGTGTAAACTCATAAAGCTTGTGCTACAGTAAAACCTTGGGGCTGTGGAATGGTGTTTCTGCTCTTTCCCGGTTGTGGGAAGTCATGAGAGAGTCTCGGCCATGTGGGGACATGGGCTGACATCCAGGCCTCTACACTGGTGGCAAGAGCAGATGTGAGATTTACAGTGCGCAGAACGTCCATGTTTTCCCATCATGCCATTGATAGGTTTGCCTCGGACTGACCGATTCGAGCTGAATGAAATACGTTCAACTGAAGAGACAGGGAAGCGGTGCAGTCGTAGACAGGGAACAGAGAGCAACTCTCAGTGAGCTTGCAAACCACTCTGCACAGGGGGTTTGTCTTAAACTGTGGTGCACTGCCCAATGTTCCATATACTCCTCTCCACACTCTCCGTTGGCTCTCAGGAATAAATACTTTACTGTGTTTCAAGTCTTTTCTACAGCTGATATCCCACAGCCGGTCTGTCAGTGTGCTAGGGTGAATAATCTTCTGATGTTCTTTCATTTCAAAAGACTCTGAAGGGAATAAATTTAACCTATTTATTACAGGGTATATGTTATACTAAGGTCCAGAAGAAAGACCTGACAATTACAATGGCCAGCCGCAGCTAGTTGGTCAGTAAGGTTTTCAAGTATAGGACAGAACAAAATAAATTTACTACTAGGTGACTCACACATTTACATGGCTCCATATTGTGCTCAGTGTGGATCTGTAGACTATATATCTTGGACTAAACGTTTTGCAAGCTCTGAATTCTAAGAGTCAAGAAAAAGAGTGCTGAGCCGGTGGTTGGTGATCCTAAATCAGGACTCCTACTGTGTGAGCCTTGATTAGGGTCTTGACTGTTTTCTTACCCCATAAATTATTACACCCCGCTTACTCCTAAGATCACTTTTAAGCCATATAGCTTCAGACATTCTGTGGAGCATGCATGGCTTGCTTTTAGAGATTTTGTAGTGTGATGGAAAGGCTAGTCTATCCATTCTGGCACGACATGGTACTGTGCAGTGCGGAAGTGTGAAAGGGCCTTATGCTGAGACTTCATCAGTGATGAATGTGAGCACCTAGTAACCTACTGAGGGGCTGTTAGTCTGGATGGAGACTGTCCATCACAGCACCCTGACCTCCCATCCAGTGTCGCCATTGCTCGCATGCAGCAAGGTGCAAGCAATCAGGCCAAAGTGCTTTCAGAGTCAGACGATCAAAGTTCTGCAAATGCGCCCTTGAACGGAAGGGAACGCACTCAGAAACACATGAAGATTTTAACATCTTAATACCACTTTAAGCTGTTTAAACCTTTGGTGGTTGAACGTCACTTGCAGCTTTCTATTTACCTCACTGCCTTGATTAAACTTTGATTGTGCAATTCTGCTGCAGTTAAATACACTCTTAGGAAACAAGGTTTTAAAAGAGTTATTTTCAGATGGTTAAGATTATACTGAGAACCTTTTGTATTTGAAGAACATTTTGTTGAAAAAGTCCCTCAAGGTCTGTTTGTTGGACAAATATGTATGAATATAACAAATATATGAAGAATCCTTTCCGCCTTAAGAATACTTTTTGTCAACAAAACAAATTGTATTCTTAGGTGGTTAAAACCATTCCAGACAAAAAAACACTTTCTACATAACTATGTTTTGTGTTTTTGAGGGCAGGATTCTATTCTGTCATAATGAAGCTGAATACTGCATTTAGTCTGTTTCCAGACCTCTGACTCACTACCCACACTTTCAATTTGTTAAACGATTTATATTCGTCTGGTTGTGATTATTGACGGTTATTTCCCTCGGTTGGAGAAACAATCAACCAATGACAGCTGCTCTGTTCTGTTAAGACAGCCAACATGCCAAGCCCATAAAATGTTGAAGAAACAGAGTGCAATGTAATTATTGAATTTTGAATTGCAATCCTTTACGCTACTCAATACTGAAAAAAATAATCAGATTACTGTAGTGCATTATACCCCAACACTGGTGCAGAACCTGCTGGCTAGTTGCTAGGTAAAACCTTATAATATGCCTTTGAGAACCATGATGGACTATTTTAGTCTGTTAAGAACATGAGAATTTTTTGCTGAACCCTTCTTATTGAGTTCCACATGTACCGGCTTGCTGTGAGTTCTGAATAGAACCAATTACTGAAGGTATGGCTCTTGATAAATCCCTCATGGGCAAGTCGGAGTTCCACTTTTAAAAAAGTATATTTTTCCTAGAAGGTTTTCTTGAGTCAAATCCAAGACATTAACACATTGTATGCTTTCGAAAAATGTGCTGAAACTATTTAAAGCTTTATAATGCACAATACTTAAGAATGTGCATATTGGACGTAACATTCAGTTAAATGTGCACAGCACTTAACATCTGCGAGGGAAGTGTATTTTCCTTCATCCTGCATGTCAGTGGTTGTTTAGAGAAAGGAAACAGGCATAGCTGGCAAATCCAAAGCTTGCGGCAATGTCTGAAATGGTGTCTGTTTTCCACTCTCCCTGTACTGAGCCTTAATGCATCTAGCACTCTGCACAGCATGTTGCTGCAGCTTTAGCATAGCAAAGGAATGGACTCATGGAGGTAGGAGGGGTGCACACAGAGAGGGAGGCTAGAAAGGGAGAGAGCACTATCACTCAAACTATTGGCAGACACTTTAATACCCACCTCTAATATTATATATATGCAGGTGATGAAGACAAATGTGTGACAGCAGTTTTTTGTACAGTCAATATTTTCTGAACTAAACCAGAATCTTTGATTTCTCTGTTCCACTTAGGATACAGTGGAGTATTGTTTATATCCCTTTCCACCTAGCAAAAGAAACTACTTAAGAAAAGAAAAGTAAAACCTCATTAATTCCCGTTGCTCTCCTTGACTTTCATTCTCTACTTTTCAATGTGTTTGTTATCATTTGTATACCATCCAATCAATGGGTCAATAGATCAATACATAACAAATGACACTGTGGGTGTTAATGATAACCTGGGATTAGGACGGATAAGGCTGCCTCGGAAGATCAATCGATTAGCAGCAGTCTCTGTCGCAACGCACTGTAGAGGTGCACACATACACACAGGATCATCCAGAGACAGTTGGATGGAACACTCCCAGTGGGTAGTGCACCATCAAGGCCTGCACATCCACCCTATCCCCTTCCTAACAACTGTACCATAACACTCTTTCATCCCTCCCAACACAAGCTCTCAGGAGCCTGGAAAAGATTTGCCAGAGTGCCAAGATGAGAGACCGGGCTAATGCTGAAATGTCAAAGCACCTTAATTAACACACGAGGCTATAACCGTGATCAAGGCTCCCTTGAGGAGCAGGAGCAGTGTACAACCCAATCTCTCTACCTCAGCCTTGTTCTTCCAAATCGATTGGAATAGATTTTCTGCTTTTGCACACACCTGAATGCTGTCAACAGGGGGACGTAAATTTGGTTCTCTGTTCCTTCCCTTTTTTCTCCCTCTTCCTGACCCTTATACTGTATTCCTATTGAATCCATATTTCCCCTTCACATTGCATGGAAACCTCGGGAGCTGTTTTTGGCAGGCCGGGCTTGTTATAAAACAGAAGAGTCTGTTTATGGTGGTCTTGGTTTAAGTCTGCTCTTCCTGCCCTCAGATTGAAAGACTCCTTTGAAAACGAGGCCTTGGATGGCTTTGGTAGGATTCTGTCCCACGAGCACTCTGTGTGCACTCACACACACGTACACACTGAGTTCACATGGGTCCCTCTCTCATTGCTCAGCATAAGGCTTTCACGCTTGACCTGCTTTTTAACTTTCTGATCTGGATTAGCAGCAGATAATTTAGGGAGGAGAGGAGCGGGGAATGTGTGTCTGCTTGAGCTGAAGGGCTTACAGGTAGTGCACTGTTATCATTCACAGTCGAACTGAAGACAGAGTTGACACAGCTGCCTCTGAGAATTACCACTGCTGTTTCTGTGGCAGAGACTGAGAGCGATGGAGAAACACAGAGAGAGGCAATGAGAGAGAGAGAGAGAGAGAGGGGAAAAAATCCTTTGCGGACAAGAGTGAATGGAAAATATATTTAAAGAAAAAGTCCCCACTTCGGCGATTCAGAGCTCTCCAAGCACCTGAGTTCCAGAGGTCTGCAATTGACTCGTTAAAGAGACTGCCAAGTTAGCACAGTGCCACCTCGCTCAGGAGAAAAGAGGGCGGGTGGAGGATGTGGGGGGTGAGGGTGTTGCAGGCGGGTGAGGGAGCTCAGTGATAAATCCATTTACATCCTCCCCTGTTTTATTTGCTCCCATGGACTCTGCTCGCGTCTCCCCATTCAGGCTTGTTTACCTGGTAAGCCGAGTGTGACTAAAGAAAATTCCCACAGCCTAAGGTGGGATTGGAGCTGAGGTGGAGGGGGGATGTGGGGTGGAAGGGGAGGGTTAAGGTGGGGGTGGGTGTGTGTGTGTGTGTGTGTGTATGTGTGTGTGTGTGTGTGTGGGCAGAATTACTCAAAGCTGTAAGCTGTAACCCACCTTCCCTCTCCCAGCCCCCCATGGCTTAATTATCATGTGCAGCCTAGTGGAGATGAAATAACGGAGACTCTCACACGAACACCCACACACCCGCACAGGGAGGATCGGCGGACTCCTAATACACACACACACACACACACACACACACACATGCACACACACAGAGGCAGACACACAAATGCACAAATAGGAGGAGAGAGACAACATGGTCTGCTTTTAATCGAAGCTAATCGGCAAGGAAAATAAACATGCTGGCATGGCAGACATCTATCTTTGGCTGAGGCTGAAGCTGCTAGATAAGGAGGAACAGGCCTCACAGACATGTGTTCTTCTCTTTAAAACACTGCCTGCTCCTCGTTGGCTGAATTAAGCTTTAATATGGGTCTTAGGAGGAAGCGTCTCCAAGGTGAAAAGGTGAAATTATGGGATGGATTTTTCCAAGACACATCAATCATCTTTAACTCAGTTCTATTTGTTGGGGTTGGAGCTGCCCTTCTTTACAGGCCATGCTTGCAAGAAAATCCACAGCAAGAGGAGCTTTAAAAGGCATTACAGCATTACTCAGACCGTCTGCAGCTGATCTGTCAAAGTTGCCACATTTCTTTTCATGAATCTTTAATTAGCCAAGAACAGCCCTGTAAAGAGGGGAATAGCGCAGTTATTTTCATAGCACTTAGTCTTCCACTTCATCTCAGCACAGTCGTTGATCAACAGCGGCAAAATAAAATTCTTTCTCACTCTGAATGTATCATCCAATCTGTGGAGGGAGAAAAACAGTGAAAAAGGAAAACAGAAAAAGGCATTGAAAGTGGGGATCTGTAAAAGCAAACATTACTTTTTGTAAAATCTATGTGTTTATCACTTGTGTTTTGGGACAAAATCACATTAAGGAAGTAGAGTAAAAGAGAGTAACAGAGAGAACAAAGAGAAATGTTGGGCATCAAAGAGAAAAGGAATGAAGGAGTCGGGACGAGTATCAGTCATGGGGTAATCGTTCTATCAGTGGTAGGAGTAATGAATCCAATTTCCCAAGCAGCACCAGTGTCATTTACAAGCTGTGGAATGCAGATTCATGGGCCCTGCACTTAGAAGCTTTTTGAACCTATAGATACATTAAAAGGAATTCTGTGACAGACATTCATATTGCCACAGCCTATATTGTATTTCCTTGGTCTGATGCCGTGTAAGAAATAAGTACATTTTTGAACCATTTCTGAGCCACTGAATCCCGTCTGAACATGGAGTTTTGACTTTATTGTTAACTGCATGGCAAAGTGACAAATTATGCAATCCTGGAAACCTCAGACATTAAACCATTTCCTATGCACAGTAGTTATACATAATATACAGTGCTTAGGCAGTGAATCATAAGTCTTGTTTAAGGAAAAAAACGATTTCAAATCGCAGAATCCACAGATCCTTGAGTTCATGAACTTTAATGGTTTACTGCATTCCTGCTCCAAACATTTTAATTGTCTAACCCACTGCAAGCATATGTTGTAAGTGAATAAACATCTTCACTCTTCATCTGATGGCTTTGATGTTTGACCACAAAATCCTGACCGTTTTGTCAACTCTGAGGCTGTTGAGCAGCAGGGAAGCAGACACGCACACTCAGTTAGGTCCGGGGCTAATTTGCGGGGATCACTGCACTGACCCTGACCAGATAAGGTGCCAGTCGACAAAACTTCCTTCATTTCCTCTTGTTGTTGCAGTATGGGAGCAGGGGCAACCACCAACCAGCTTAAGGACAGTGGGGCTAAAAGGTGAAAGCCACGTTCGGCTGAACTTCAGGCTTGATCAAAAGGAATGCGACCTGGGCTTGGGAAGGCAGCAGAGCTTATCTGCCCAGCAGTGAGGCTTTGGAGGAGAAGAGCCAGGCACCAGATAGCTTCAGGTAAAACCATGTTTTCCCAGGAATTAAGTAAAGTCACCCCTTTCCTTTGTTCTTTCCCTCTTTGTCATTGTCTCTTAACCTCAGCTGTAGCGGGGTGTGCTCAAATTGATGTGAATCAAATTATCTGACTGGCACTGCAAGTTCACACAGTTTGATGTTACAATGTCGGGGGCTTGAAATTTAATTATTTCTGTATATGTGAGAGTGTTTTTATCGGCTTGAGTAGTGTAGGTGTTATTGGAATGCATGCATATTTACATATGTGAGTGTCCCCATCGCAATGTTGGCTGCATCTGTGCAGTGTATCATTCATGATTTTAATTGCCAGTAATTAACTTGGGCGCAATTAGCAAGAGAGATAATCAATACTTGTTGATCAACACGCAGGTGCATTATCTTTGGTGCGAGTGGTAGCACATTTGTGGACTTATGTGCATGTCAACAGGAAAACCTGTTTACTGCAGAGCTACATGCAAAGTAATTTTATCAGTTTGGCTTGCTTCTATATGGGACACTTTCCTCCTAACAGATTATATACTGAACTATTCTCTCTCTTCGTTTCTCTAGCCCATGTTTACTCCACACTACTGTGCAATTATCCGCTGACTAAAGATTACATAGGCACCAGGCTGACAAAACAGGGCTCGTTCACACCCATGCTGAACCATCTCAGTCAGTAAAGATGGCAAAACTAGTGCGCAACACGACAGGAGGGAAGCGATTGGAAAGAATTTGAAAGAGATGGAAGCACAGGAAGATAAGAACTGAATACTGCTGAGTCTGTGCTTTTCTCCAATATGCAAAATGGAATGAATGAGGGATGAGGGAAGTTTAAAAAAAAGAAAATCATTTGATGTCCTCCCCCTGCTTGGCCCACTAACCACATGGTCCTCCAGTGCTTTGCTGAGCTGTGATCAATATTGACGTTGTCATTAAGGAGCTCTCTGGTAATGAGGGCTGGGAAGGGGGTCCTAGGAGACATTAGACCTGCACGCCATGTGTCTCCCATGGATGTTCAGCCCACTAAGCATCCACGATAAAACTGTCGCTTTTTCTGTTTGGCACTTCACAAAGTTTATCACTTTAAATTACAATCAACACACAGCTTGTAATTATAGTTTTGCCTTGATGATGCATTCTGTGGTGTTTTCAGTCCTGTGTAAACACAAATCGCATGCAAAAATGGAAAGCTGTCAATAACATGATGGTTAGCTTAGAACAATTTAAACCACATAACAGGGTGATATATATATATATATATATATATATATATATATAGAGAGAGAGAGAGAGAGAGAGAGAGAGATAGATAGATAGATAGATAGATAGATAGAGAGAGAGAGAGAGAGAGAGAGAGAGAGAGAGAGAAATAGATAGAAAGAGAGTGCTCTGTCACTGACTGTGTAGGGGTCAGGAGAATGTGCAATTCATCCCTCAGTGGGCCTCACTAATAGCCATGCAAACACACATTTAGCTGTGACACTAAAATCCAAGGGCACAAAACCATCCATCATTGCTTCAAAGAAGAAAATGCTTCAAACTGAAAAGGCACAGAAAGAGAGACACAATGAAAGAAGTGGAGCAAGGGCTGACAGATCTATTTGGAGTCCATAGCTGGTGCAACAGATAAACTCTGTGAGCATCACAGAATGGGATAAGGCACAAAACTAGATGGCAATTTGGGGTTGTGTGCTTCACTTCGGCCCACCCTGTCTCTGTCTGTGTCTGGGTAAACACCGCTATTGCTCAGCTCAAGCAGCAGCAGCTGTGGCAGCCCATGGCCATTACCGCCACTGAAAGCTAAGTTTACAGTGACGCGTGATGGGTTGATGACAGTAAGCCAGAGCACACGGACAAGCTCAGGGACTTTAAGACTGTGTAACCATCTGCAAAACTGTATTGAGTCAACCATGTGATTCTCTGGACGATTCAGAATGTTCAGCTATGACCACAAAGGATATTTTGTTTGTTATTGCCAATTATTTTATATGATATGCCATAACCAAGTGGGAAGTGTAAACTGTACAAGCGAGCCCAGTGACAGTATATAAACAGCTCATTAATCATATGCTTTATGAAGAGTCACTTCAGATAACAAGCTGGTGCCAATGTTTAGGCAATCCAACAGCAATAAATATCCTAATAGAATGATATATGCACCTATATATAACTTTAAACTGTGCTGTCCAAGTTTGCGCCTGGAGATATGTCAGATATTTGCTAAATGGAGGAGCAGTATAAGGTCTTTATTCAGTAATGTCATGAGAAGATGAAAAATCTTTTAAGTGTTTGAAACTTTTCCAATAATATCCACTGTTTGTCGCACAAAGAGAGCCTTTTGTGTCTTGTCATTCATCGTAGATCTCCTAAGAATCCAGGATTTACGCACGCTCATATAGGGGATGGTGCTGAAAAATGTGTGGCAGATTTTGTAAAGTGACAACTACACAACAAGTCTCAGGGATCAAATGCTCTGTTTACTGCTTGCCTGTGTTGCCTCTGGGTAAGAAGAAAAACAACCTCCTCCTCATTAACACAGGCCACTTGGTAGAGTGTCTTTGTACCAGACAGTTGGCTCAGCCACTTCTGACAGATCCGACACTTCTTTGCATTTGATGTTTCTTGGGATGGAGGACAAGATGAGTTTTTCATGTACGCCACGTATGGTATAGTAGGTGTAGTAGTAGCCTATGTGTCTTCTTTAGATTGTTCTCCCTGCTCTGCCTGAAATATTGCCAGTAGATTACAGGCTAGCAAGAATGACAGCGGCTGCATTTCATACAAATGCTGTGAATACATAATGCATAGCATTGTCTGCATGAACCCTTTCACATGCTAATGCCAACCTTTCTGCAGATGTCTCAGAGGTATGCACCGGTGACTGTGGAGGGGCAGAGAGGGGGTAAAAATAAAAAGGAATAAAAAAAGGAATCTAATGCACAGAAAAATCATCAGCATCCTGACTCATATATAATCAACCATGAGAAAAAAACATGTTCAAAAATACCCACCTTCATGTGGCAAGGGAAAAGAGGAGAGGGGCCTTTCTAAAGGTGGTTCCAACTTGGCACCGCTGGCAGCCAGCTCCATGATCACTGGAACTTTCCAGAAAATCACCAGAAAGCCTCAGAAGTTATTTACAGCCATGCAGAGCAGTATCCAGACAGAAGTCCTATACCAAATGTATGGCAGAGTCATCAGGATCTGTGATTAACATGTCTGAAAGTATAACCGCTGCTAAAGGAAGTGCTCTTGGCAGCATTCAGGCCAGGCACTAAATCCTGATCCAGTTAATTGTATGGTGGTACGGTAAAGGCTAAATGCTGTTGAGAGATGAATGAAATGCTCATTTAGCGTTTTACAGAAAATTCCCACACATAATTATGTTTCATTGTTTTCTACATCCAAAGCAGGGGTGGTTAATGAGTTCAGACACTAATACTGGATTTAACAGAAAATAACAATAAAAAAACGTTATTAAAGGCACTGGCGGTTACCCCTCACAGATTTATAATAGTATCAATTATAAATGTAGTTGAACTCAAATGCCAGAACACTTATGGATGGGGGGTGGGGGGTAGAGGGGGTGGTTCATGTGTTCACCCCCTTAGCTGTATTTTCTTTCCTTCTTTTGTTACATGCACAAGGCTTGAGGTGAATTGTAGCTTCCACTGTTGACAGGGCTCCAGTGACCTTCCTCCCCAGTGAGTGCTAGAAATACTGGACAGGCTACCATGGTCAGGGTCTGTGTTTACCAAGTCTTTCAGAGTAGCGCTGCATATCTGAGATTAGTAATCAGTTCCAATTCCCTGCAGGTTCAGTCCCAGTGAAGTGACACACAAAGCTGATCTCAGGCCAGAAATCCCTTTCTGAGATGCTCGATACCAGCTTAGGTCTCTGGTCTCAGGTTGCTCTGGTGCTGGTGTGCATTTGCTGTCCTTCCCACTGTTGACTTTCCAGCCTGCTGCTATGTCTAAATAAACACTGGCTGGGTTTAGGCTAGCTCTCCCATCTATCCTGTCACTACTCCTCACCCTTATCTGATGCAAGCCACAGAGACCGGACTATGTGGCAAAATCCCCACCTCATACACACACATACACACTCCTCCCCCTTCATGTCAATGCACAAAGCTCTGAACAATTAAGGTGATTTTCTAAAATGTTTTTGTTCCATTCTCAGATGGATATTCAGTGGACATTTTGAAAAATAATTAAAATAAGTTTTCCTCAGTAACCCCTGCACTTTGACTTTTAAACCCCCAGACAGTCAGAACTAATGGAAAACAGATATCCCTCCAGAGAACTATTCAGGGTAATTCTGTTATTCAATAAAAGGGTTAATACAAATTACTTAAGGATAACTGGACACAGGCATTGCATTTTTGTTTCATATCATACACAAGTCCATTATCTGGCCTTGACCAAAAGAATAGAAAATTGGATCTGTGCTGTTATTGATTTAAAATGAATTGTAAAATAATTTATTGATTGTTTGCAAACATGCCAATAAAGTTACTAAAGACAAGTATTGCCCTCTAAATTTTTCAATAATGGGGAATCTTAGCAAATCATTTATTTTGGAACTAAGGGGCAGCGAGAGAAGAAGGGGGAGCAATGAGAGAGAGAAAGGAAAGTAGGCGAGAATGGGAGGGCAAAATGGCTGTTCTCAGAGGAATCCTCCATTGGCTACAACCAGAGGTTCTAACATACATTTTAGTGACCTATTAAGAGTATTATGGGCCCCCTCGTCCACATCGGCCCTCAGCCCTGGTAATCTGGCCAATGCTCTTAAAAGTGGAATTGATTGAAAGAATTGATCTTCTCTGGGTTGGCGGACACAGCCGCAATAATTACCTCACGTAAATCTCTGCAATCACATATGAAATGTCAGGATCTTCTCTCCCAGTCCCTCTCTCAGCTGCCCCTCCTCAGTAGCTGTTTTGGGGCTCAGGCGACACTTGTCCTGTGGTTGATAAAGGGAGGATTGGGTTGAGAGAAAAGAAGGTGACTTATCATAAACAGTCAGACCTGCTATCCTAGGGCTATAGATTGTCTAGATTTTATTTAAAAAATTGAATTAAATAAAAAAGTCTCAAACAGCATTTTGACAAAATACATGATGATTTTTATCTGTTATGATAAAATACACTTATATTATATTTATACACAAAGTATAGAATACATTTAATTGAAATGAGTACGTTTACCACAAACAGGTTGACGTCAAGCCCTTGGATTGTAAAAGGATGTAGCCATGTCTTCTAAATTTGCACCTGTACATGTAATAATTGAAAAGGTGATCCTGACTGGGGATATCATCACATACATTTTCGTATATACATTTAGATACATCACTTATCTATCTGTGGGTAAACCCATTAAGTCAGGTAGGGTATGTGTGATGACAAGCTTAGCGTGAATACACATGATTGTAAACCACCAGCTAACAAGCCGACCAGCCATCTCTAGTTGAATGTTATTCATAAGGCCCCTCTCTCTCGACTAAACAGGCAGTGAGTATGCACAGGCAGCCACGGAGAACTAAAAAGCAGCTGCGAAGATGGGAGGGTGCAGGATTAGGGCTTGAGCCTCACTCAGATGGGGCATTTCCATGACAGTGAGCTGCGCCATGGCTTAACAGCCCGCCCCTGTTTATGCTTTTTGGAGGAGAAGCTGGATTCCCTCCCCGTGACAGATGGCCTTTCAGCCACAAAGTGCTGTGTTTAGACTTAGCTTGCTCTGGGGCAAGACAGCAAAGCTCTGATGACACAGCATTCAGCAAACAACTCCCAGATGCAGAAGTGGTGGCCACAGAAAGCACAGAGAACTGGCTGACCCACCAAGCAAGTAACCAAATGACCAGAGAAGCTGCTCAGCTTCAGCTAAATCTGCCAATGAGGGGGGAGGCGAAAGGGACACCAGATATAATGATGGGGCTTAGAAACCAAAAGAAGTGGCTTGGCTAGAAGATACATGACACAACTCAATTTAGATTCAACCCAATCCAATCTAGAGCGTTTGCTTACTTCAGACCAAATGCCCCCAACTGAATCAATACACCCTGAAAAAAGAAAGCATCAGTTCTGCTTTTAATTAAGAGGATTGTTAAATTTGGTCAGTTGAAGTGTAAAGAGATTTCTTTATCGGCAGGCAGAGCAAAGCAGAAGACTTTGCATTGGAGGGTAAACAGTGAGTGAAAAGGACCAGCTGCTGGAGAGAATTAGCCCAGTCTCATCTGATCCAACACAAACCTAGTGCTGCTTACTCACAGAAAAAAATCTGGCCTGACCCAGTCTGACCCTTCATACAAAGCCAGAGAGGCCCTGGAGGCAGTGAATTAATTGCAGCCCACTAAGCCTGATACACCATATCTTAAATAGGAATGAGTTGCAGGCTCAGAAGTACTGTAGGTTGACTAGAAAAGGCCTAAAAGGGGAATTTTGTTCAAATTGCACACAGTAAACAAAAACAAAGGGTCTGGGATTGTTTTTGCTTGTTGGACAGACCCTAAAAAAAAGCAGCGATTGGGTAGTGCACAAGGTTGTACACGCAGGCTTTGACACTCACCGACACTCAGGTACAAATACATGGATAACTTTAGTAAACAGCAAAAGCCTCAAGCAGCAAGCAACAGAGGGACACTTCCTTGGGCTTCTCTCTCCCCTACATCACACAGGTCTCTGGAAAAAAGCTGATGAAAAATACCATCCTCTCACTTCTCCTCACGCTGAAATCATTTAGAGAGTGGAGGCGTTATTCACTGTGTTTATCCTGGCTGCTCACTCTTCAAACAAACACTGTTGGAGCCACTTAAATTGGCCTCTCGCACCATATAGATTTCCCATCACGGGCCAGCATCTAAAGAAGACACAGAGTGGAGAGCAGGAGAAGAAGAGCATTCGCCAGACTGATCACTGACCCTATTGTCTTCCTCAAATAAAATACATACTCAGATTAATAGGCCCAATAATTCAGAGCAATGGCTCATTGCAATGGGGAAGGATGTCTTATCACTCCAATCACGGACTTGGCTGCTATTGTTTTCTAGAAAGGTGAATTAGGCAGAGTAAAATTAAATGTAAACAGAAGATTTAAGCTGACACCAACATTACACCACTATTCAAAACCCAAAGAAGCTAGTTTATTAGCCATGTTGTGGAGTATTTAGCCAGGTGCCACTGGATGAGGCTGAGGGTCCTCTTGAATAGTGAACATAGATAGTCATGTAATGGTCCAGGCAGCATGGGAAACAAGAAATGTCATGTCTGGGGGCTTCTGACGTCATGGATCAATAGCGCCTGACAAGGAATTTTAAAAGATACTATCAGTCTGACTGCTGGTGGCAATAAACTGAAGATTAACCTTTACGTCCCTCCCAGTCCTGGGAAGTACCCTGAAGGGCATGTTCCACTGTTTACTAATCAAAAAAAGTTGCTTTTTCAATACCACAAGACCAGGGAATCGCTTAGTGGCTCTGCACTAGACCCTGAAAGTTATTGACTTCTTCCCCTACCTATATGAGCATCATAAATGTGAAAGATGAGCACTCCACAGCCAAGTATTATATATCACTGGCAACGGTTTCGGAGATGTGCACAGACACAGCTTGGTTTATTAAAAATAAACACCATATATTATTGCTATGCTGCACTACAAATGTAATAATTCCTGTTGCCGTGCATAGAGACACAGAAAATATAATCACATGACAAGAGAATGATAGGGTTGTTGTTTGGGAGACCCTGCTTGGCTGGCTGCATGGCTGTGTCCTTTGTGAGCCACGGGGGAAACAAGAGCTCTTTTTCTGCTCCAGAAGCGTGATCCTCTTTCACCCCGTACCTTTGAGTTGGGAGCCAAGGTTTTGAATGGCTGTGACCTCTGTGCCCTCTGCTGGCCCCCACTGGCCTCCAACCCTCCAGCTGTTCATCCTTCCAGTCCAGCACACTGCCCAATACCCCCAGTTTGCAGAGGCAAGAGGAGCAGCACCCCTCTGGTCCTAAGAACTGACCCCCAGGCCAAGGATACAAAACCACAGGCATAATACCGGAGTTCCCACATGAGCATTGGAGCATGGCGAGAAGGAGAGAGAAAGATGGAAAGTCGGGAAAATTAACTGGGGTATGTGAGGGTCGGGTTTCTAGGAGAGGAAGGAAAAAAATAAATGAAGTGGAGGAATGGGAGATGGATGTTCTTCACATAGGGTAGGAAATCGGAAAAGAGAAGAGATATATGAGGGATAAATGAAAAGAGTGAGAGAGTTAAAAAAGAAAAAAATAGGCTGAGGGTGCCGGGAGTGTGGGGAAGTGTGGTCAGACGAAGTAAGCAGTGACAAAGCAATAAGATGGTGCTGCACAGACGCAGACAGACACCAAGGTACAATAGAAGAGCTTGCTTCCCCTTCTGCATGGCTGACTCCGATGACAGGACAGTATTCCCTAAGCACCACCCGCTAACTGGATGATAGCACCAATCTCTCTCTTCTCGCAACCCTTCTTGCTTTCTGTCTGTGTCTGTCTTGCTGTCATTAATTTCTTTCTTTCTTGCTTGCTTTATTTTTCTCTGGTTTTCATACCTTCCTTCACCCCTCCTGAAGTCATATCCAACCAGGCCTCTAATATAGACAGCATAGCAGCCATCTAAAGCAAACATTAACCTATAGCTTTGTTTGTTTACCTGTGAAATATCATCGCCTTAAGCACTATCTCTCATTAGAGCAGCCATACAAAGACAACAGCAACTTGAGAATGCTTTAAAAATGCCTATAATATGATGTGTGGGAGGGGAGGGGGGTGGTGGTTTGTGCACTCGTGTAGGGAGGGGGCAAATGGAAATCGCCTCTGTACAAGATGAAAGCCTCTGAGGACTATCCATTGACTATGAAATTTGATGATCCCCCTTCACCTTCAGACATAGAGAGAGTTCAGCTTAACATTGCCCTGAGCATTAAACCTTGGAGCCTGTAGTGTGAAAGGACTCCAGAGCGAGCGGTTAAAAACTGCTGTGTTTTGTTTTTTCATAAAAAAACACCTGCCTCATTCTTCATCCCTTTACATCGTACACAGAATATTTCTATATTGCATTCTGTCTGTCACAAACCCCATAAGGGGATGGGTGACTCATAGAAGTTGTGAGCGTATATTTCCATACATTTCACTGAGGCTCATAACAGAGTGATTCATTGGTTTTCTCATTGAATAGGAGTGTATTTGAATATGAATGTGTGTGTGAAATTGTCTTGTGTATGGCTGTGCATATGGTTCTTATGTCTGTAAGTGGTGTTTGTGCACGTGTGTTTGTGATTTGTGTGTATCAGCACACATGCGCCTGGTTGGTTGGTGGGGTGTTGGCAGGGTTGTGGTACCCTGCTGGGACGAACCCTGCCCAAGCAGCCTGGTGGAGGGGACAAGCTGTGGCATGTACACCCACACACACGTACACACACACACACACACACACACACATAGAGCAGCTGCTCCTTCTGCAGCTGCTGCTGTCGCCCAACCCAGAATTCCCTGTTCCAAAGGAGGGTGAGAGGCGAGGGGGTCGGTGGAAGAAAAGAAAGGGAGAGGGAGGGAAAAGGAGGAGTGAAGAAAAAGTGGGAAGAGTAGTAGAAATGGGAAAGGAGAGAGAGCTGACAAAATAAATTGGAAAGATATGAGGAAGAGGTGAGAAATGGGAAAGAGGAAGGTAATGGAAGTGAGAGAGGAAAAAAAGAGCAAAATAAAAAAAAAACAGGAGAAAGTGCAGGCTAAAGAGAGAAAAGATATCTGAGACACTCAAAGCTATCACACACACACACGCAAATACACACCTACATCCTCTCACTTATTAACAGGTGAAAAAATATCCACTATCCCCTCCATTGCAAGCCCACAGTACACAACTAAATGTTTACCAATAGAATAATCTATTTAACAATCCCTGCAGTCATCTAGTAAATGATCTATCCAATCTAACAAAAAAGCTGTCAATAAACTTCAGTTTTGAAGTCATACACAAATACAATGTGAACATCTACAAAGCATACTGACCATAACATTTCCACAGGTTAAGCACAGATTAAACTAAATCCTGGCCTATATTCCCTGTGATGGAGAGCCTCCATTGAATATAACATATTACTCTTCAACTAAGCTTAATCTGTGTCTGGGAAATCAAACACCCCCTTGTCTATGTGACAACTACCAATCCTTTCACTTGAGACTGAGACAGTGTTTGTGTTCCTCCACTTTCAGTTAAAGTCACATAGATCGATATTGCAACTCAAATCAATAACTTAAATTTGGACATCAACCCATGATTGCCTCTAAGTAAGTTGAACGGGTGAAGCTTTTGTTGGTGTCAGGAACGTTTTGAATTTTAAAATAATTCCACTTTTGACTCCCCTCTCCTCCAGAAGAGACTGGCTTTAGAGGGGAACACACTGTGTTGATTTGTCAAAGGCTGCTACCAGACTTAAGAACAAATAGCAAAGAAGAGGTTGGCTATTGGGAAGGGGGGCACATCGAACGTGTCCAATTAGCGAAGCGAAGCGCAGCGAATCTGTACATTCGGTATCACTGTGACATGTGCTGTCAATTTTTTTGGCTCACTGTAGGCCAGCTTCCTACTGCTTAAAGCGTTAAAAATAACACATACAGGCTGGTTGGAATGTCTTTCTGTGACACAACATCTTCACCGTAAGTGAGCAGTGTTTTATAGATGTATCAGCTTTCACAGTGACAACGCCTGATGTAGCTTTTATAACTCTTAACCTTATAAAGATCCAAGCAATCAGCGGTTCTGTATGTGCAGCAAGAGGGAAAAGATGAGAGAGAGAGAAAGAGCGAGAGAGAGAGAGTTAAAAGACCGTCTACCCTGCATCGCTTCATAGCCACAGGCAGTTGCACAGCACAGGAGAAATGTGCTTACATCATCACATGCGGTCCAGGCATCCTGCAGAGGGCACTGCTAATAGCAGAAACACAGAGTGGAGGAGGCAACCAACCAACCCAGGAGGAACTAGGCAAGGCGCTCCCACGCAACTAGGATTTCTGACATTCTTGGCAGCCTTTCAGAGAGGTCAGTCCTAAAGTATTCGAGCAGAGCTAACCTTCAAGAGGGACCATGTTCCAGCAAGCCGAGACCAGAGGCTTAATTCATCACTAATTAAAGTCTGCATGGGGTACAGGGATGAATCTTTCTAGGAGAATCTCTAACCCCACTATCCAAAGTAATAGCCCTATGGGGGAGATTCTGCACAGGCAGTCATGGCAAATGGATTGCTTGTTTGACCCTTTAAGTGCGGGGAGTTCTGCACCAGTCTCCTCACTGTGACCCAGATAAGCTCCTTGCCATACATGTGGAACAGATTGTACATGTAACGTGAGTTACGGACGTTCAACACATGCAACAGGGATAGAAAGCGTATACTGCCCACATTCAGGCTCAAAGCAACCTGAGTCCAAGTCTATTCCAAGGATAACATAGCCAATGTCACTTGATTATATGTTCAAGTGTGCCAAAGTGGGAATCACAAGTTACCAACATAAACACAGCAAACTTCATCAATCCCTATCTTTCCCAGCTATTCTCATCTAGTCTACAGGCATGAGTGCGATGGCACACAACTGCCTTGTTCAATATATCAGACCCCCTTCACCCTCAGCAACATTTTTCTAGGTGTAATAACAGATACCATCACATAGCAAATGCCTGAGCAAAAGATCAGAGCTATGAACACACTGCAAAGAACAGCATTCTTCTCATGACTCTCTTTAACCACAGTTGCAACTGAATCTTTTTATGTGTGTGTGTGTGTCTTCACAGGTTCCAGAGGCGTGGGTAGCCAGCTGCAGAGCTGTTCTGGATGCTGATTGGAAGTGAGTGTTGAGCGCTCAGGACAATTATGGAATCATTACCACCGCCATGCCAGAGGCAAAATATGAACACAGTGCCATTTGTCAACCAACCACAGCTTTCTAATCAAGCTCACATGTGTTTGTATGGTAGTCTTGGTGTGTGTGTGTGTGTATGTGTGTGTGTGTGTGTGTGTGTGTGTGTGTGTGCAAAGCTGAGAGCTTTGGCATGTTGGCAGAGGAAATGGAATGTCACTCAGTATGTGTGTGTGTACGTTTGTGGGGGGTAATGGATGAGTCAAGAGCCCTGCCCAATATTTTGTGTCTGTATATTTGTTTAAATGTGTGTGTTGGTATCCAAAAGGATGACAGCATATGTGCAAATTTGTGTGGATATGTGTGCACGTTGGTAGAGGGTGAGGAATGCCCTGCCGAAGCGCAACTGTCTAAACATGTCCCCGTCAGCTGTTTCTCCGCTCCCTTCATGGAGAAATAACTTAGCATGAATTAGGTTTTTTCACCGCGCCCCACACTATCATCTCACATTGGCTGCTGAGAGGTTGTACATGGGAAAGTCCCTCTGTGGCCTCTTTTAAACTGGAAAAGTGTCTGTCAAGTGTGCGAACAAACTGGTATGGGAGCCTCCAAGAGGAGGATAAGAACGAAGAATGGAGGGATGAGGGGTGGAGTACTGGAAGAAAACACCTCACACTCCTCTTTAATTAGTCTTGTTTTTTTATTTTCTTCTGCCTACAGGAAGCACCTGTAATCCATCTCCCTGTTCTGGGATCGGTGTGGTAACAAGAGCCATAAATGTTTTAGGAAGATTTAATTAATTGATTCAATGAGTGATAATAGCAGGCAGTATTTATCACAGGTGCATTTGCTTTCATAGCTTGGAAGAGCCAACGGCAAAGTCAGTGTAGTGTGCAACTACAGCACTCCAAAAGCAGTGCCAACAGTAAAATGTGTGATCAACTTTCGAAAAAGTATAATATTTAACTTTTTTTTTTTTTTTGCTCTAGTAGAGTGTATATGGTTAAGTGCACTAGATCTACCCACTCTCTCTCTCCCTCTCTGACTAACTACAATGAAATGTTCTCGGGCTTGTGTGTATGCATCAAGTCAGTCACTGAGTATTGTAAGTGCACAAGGGATTAGCAGCTCAAACATTGATCACTGATAAGCTACAAAAAGTGGTCATGCATCCTGTCACTGTCTCTACAAAGTTCTTCCTCTCACCACTCAACTAAGCCAGTTTCTGTATGTAAAACAATACAAAAAAAGACACATTGCGTGCCCTGATGAAATCCCTGTTTGACATAACTAGCCAAGATCCCCCCAGACAAAAACAAGCCATTACTATTAGTCAAAAGAGATCAAAGACATACCCCAGCTGAACACAGTGTTTGGGATTGCAGCGTCTGACAGCCATCTGCACTGGTAAGACAGGAACAAGCATTAGACATTGATAGCAAAGGAGGTCCAAGTTTTTTTCTCAACGTCAGGTCTGATAAATTTGTGAAAGCTACACTTTACTTGGAGGGTAGAAGTGTATGCAGAAAAAGTTTGAAAGGAGGGAAAAGAAGGAAAGAAAAAGTGAAGATAATAGAAAGTTTATATGAAGATGAAAGGGGAAAGAGGAGAAGAGGAGCTAACAGGGGTGGAGGGCATGTGGGGCAAGTTTAGATAGAGGATTGGTGAGGAAGACAAGAGGGAAAACAGTAAGACTGCCTGTCCCTCAGTGAGACAAATTGGCAAGGAGTTCAGAGTAAGCAAACGTCTTCATCTCAAAGCCTGTGGAGCAATGGATGCCCAGGACAAATCAAAACATTTCAGTTTGCCTGCATAAAACGCAAATACCATCAGCTTCAAAAACAATGATCTTCCCTGGAGCATATGAGCAGGGGTTTGCTCCTCTGGGTTTACTGAATTGGTCTGTGGATCGATCACAAAAACAGCATTTCAAAGGGTTTGAGGAACTATGAGGTCTTTCTCTTTCCCAGACTTTAACAAAACAGACTCCAACATAGACAGCCCTGCAGACACTTGTGGCTGAGGGGTCCCAAAAGGCTTAGAGATGTCTCTCGTCTTTTCACCACCACTCATAAGAGCTTGGTGAAAACAGCAGTATATCAGTCTGGTTCTTTGCACCCAATACAAGGCAAAGACTGAGGAAGTTAGAAGTAAACAGAGAAAAAAAGAAAAGGACTTGAGCAAAGAACGAGAAAGATGAGAGCTTAGATAAAAAAGGTTTGGACTGCAGCTCTACTCCAGGGAGTAAGACTCAGACGATGTGGAGGAAGGGTGCCATATGTGTGTTGGTCACACTGACCAAGCTTGAACCTACATGCAGCAGCTTAGTTGGGACATGTGTTTTGGCTATCAGAGCCATTAAAGTCCCATTACATAGTACAACAACAAAGATCGGAAGTCTTTCTGAGACTGAGAATCATTTATCATGTAAATTTACCATAAATGATGCATTTACACACATAAAGATGCACATTGTTTGACATTTAATTGTTCTGCTACAATTTATCTGTTTCATAATTTGAGACATAAAATGCATAACGCAACTTTTAAGATTAATAAGGGAAGATTTAACTGGTGGGGAATGAAGAAAATTTTTCATTTTTCCAGACCACTGAAGCTTTGCCCCTTAAAAAAACAGAAAGAGGTCATTGGTTACTTTTTCTCATGCAGATTGTTATTGTCAGTTGTTCAGTCATTACAAATGGTGTTGCATTCTTTACAGTGAAGACTAATGGTGTCCTGACCCACAAGGGAGGAATGCCAACTCTCACCACAGCTGCACACTAAGGCCATGAGCCAGAGTGGACTCTGGGATCAAAGGTCACCCATGAAGTGACTGGCCTTTGGCAACCATGCTCTTAATAGGGTATAGAAACTGGACAAATGGTAAAGAGAATGACAAACTTGATTTTTGGAGGGGGAAAAAGCAAGTATAACATGAATATGAACATGATCCAAATGAGGGAATTAACAACAATCGCAATGTGTGCCCTAATTTATGAAAAATGGCAAATAAATGCGCAGGATTCTGATGCACCAAGCATGATAATGTCTGTAGATTACAGCAGGGCAATAAGAAAGCATACAACACACACACACTCACACACACGCACATACACAACTGAATGGGTATTTTGACAGACATGCTTTTATGACATTATTCATACAGGAAACAACAAATGCAAAACTTGTGCTCATTAATTAGTATTGTAGCATATAAAATAGAAATAAGTGTCTGGGATTGTTTGGTCATTAAGACTCAGGGTTGTGTGTATGCACCATTTTAATTGCAACCCCTGGACACAGGCATGAGCTCTGTAAATAACCCAGACACTTCGTTAATGTGTTCATCATTATCCCATTCCATCATCTGGATGGAAAACAGCATTTTGGTTTTGCTTTAACCCCAAGGAGCTGGCTAAATAACAATTTATCAGAATGAACCAACTACTGAAATATTTTTACTAGTAAAAACTTAAGTGCCAGTGGTCCCATAAATTTGGGTTTCCAAACTGTCGAGATTCGGGGGTGTAAATGCCCATAAATGTGGAGTCACCTCCACAATGAGCAACAGACAGAGCAACACAGGGAGAGACTTTGCATCGGTCAATTTCACACTTCATAAAGCAGCGACATATTTATTCCATGCATTCATACTCATATGTCCCTTCAACCAGGTAACGGCTATACAGCTTGAAATGATTCATTTGCTCAGTCATTTTCTCCATTTAGTTCTGGGTTTTAAGTGCAAGTTTCAGAATACTGCATTGTGCGACAATGTTTTTACCTGATGTTTTTATCTCACTGCAGGGAATGAGCAGGGAATTACCTCTTGCCCATAACTACATTCTTTAAAAACCCAAATACACACTGCTTAAAAAGAGGCTGTAAAAATGTGCTGTGAAACGGCATGGTAAATATCCCACCTCTGGTAGGGCAATTTACTAAACCTTGTAATACACAGTAAAAAGAAGCATATAAACAGCTTTCTTTTTTTCCCAAAATTAGTCAACAACATGTTTATATAACATTTTATTATAAAGACATTCAAACTTAATCAGGAATATAATTTGTTTCTTTGAGAGACATGCAGAGTTGAGGTCAATAGGGTAAGCCTCAGGTAAATGTGAGGCAGTGGGAGTATACAGTCCTGCCTCTTATTTCTGTCTGATTTAAGAGAATCCATAGGGGGTCTGTGGTAAACACAGCAGGGACGTGAACCTTCAGGAGTGGGAGAATGAAGGGCTGGTGTTGTACTTAGGCTTCATATAATGACCAACAAGCCCCCCTTCTTCTTCAATCCCCACATACCAACTCCCACTCCACCGTTCCTGCTCAAATTCTATAGGTTTGACCACTAAGACCCTCATTCAACCTGTGTATACGAGAAACCTTTCTTTTCCCTCCACTCTTTCCCTTCTCCAGTTCAGTACTCCCTCACTTCAGTGAGAGGCAGGTCCCTTTCAGATGGCTGGCCGGGCTCCCGCTGTTTTATGGGAAGTATTGTGATCCCACAAGCTCTCTCAGGGGGGATCAGCACTTACTAGGGCCGATACAGCCGTTGATTTGATCTTCTCTTCTTTCACAGCCTTTCTTGAGTTTTCATCAAAACTTCTTGGCCCACTCGCCATGGGAAGCCTCGGCACAAATGTGATTCTCTGTGTCCGTGAAACAGACATCATCTGTGACAGTGGAGACACTGATGAGGACAGGGATACTAGAAAGAATAGGGGCTGAGCCTCACATCAACCCAGCCACATGAAAGCAGTGGAAGTCTAAATATTAAGCAATTCTTCAAACAGTTCTTCCAATATTTAAAAGCCGTTCATTCCCAACAGGCAGAGTCATCCTCATTTTAGTGAGTGGCATGAATCATTTGTGTGCCCTTGTAAGAGTTCAATCATTTTAAAGGGGCATTAAATAATCTATGAATTTAATCGATCTCTTTTAGCATCCAAAGAGTTACAGATCGAAGGCATACTTTACAGTGACCTCTAATTATCACAAATAATCAGTGTTGGAGAGTACTGAAGTTATACTATAACATTCTTGTGATAGTTTTTTTTTCTCATTATTATCATATCCATCAAATAATAATGTAGCGTGTCAAACACAGTTTATGTATGCTTTACATTACCGCTGACTATTGACCAATGAAACATTAATCATGTCTGGTGTCATTTTTGGCAAAGTTACATTACTGTTGACTTTTTAAAAGAAAAATCTTGTCGTTATTTTTTTTTACTGGTGACCAGTTTTGCGATAACAATTTGTATTCCCCTGTATAGGCTGCCTAACTGGAAAGTCGGTGTGTACGTGGGAGTGGCCTAAGGGAGTATCTGAGTGCCAATTACTGCTGACTAGATGCTACTTGCGTGGTAGACACCAGAGTCGCCGTGGATACACTTCTCACAGTTCTCTGCACTCAGTGGTGCAGCTCTGCATTCATTCAAACACTACACATTTTAAGCATGCAAGCTAGTTTTCTAACTTGGTACCTTTGAAATTTCACCACTTGGCTCCATTGGTAGTTTTTTTTCACCAATAAAAGTTTGAATTTGAATATGTGTTGCTAAAGTTCAAAAACAAATGCATTTTTTTTCTCGTATTTTATAGTTACTCATTTATGCTTTAATGTTTCTCCAGCTAGCACTGGTCAGATGCAGATGCACTTGCACGTGATGGGATCTATTCGGCAACAGGTTAGATTGAAACCATCTGGTTAGTTCGGTGACCTGGAAGACACTGCTTGCTAACATTCAGTCAATGGTTTTCACAGTTTTATCACTGGATTCATGTCCTTTGTTCTTGATTTTGAGAAATGTTCTGGAAAATGTGTAGTCTATAGGTATGCAACTGTGCTACTTAATTGATAAACAACATCGCCAATAAAAAAGCTATTGGATTTAGGATATATCAACACTACCGCCACACAACTGGAAGGGTTTAGTGGATAGTGGAGGTGGGGAGGCGTTCTTCTAGAGTACAACAGGAAGTTAGGTTTTAAAGCCAGAAAGTAATTGTTGACTAATTAGTCAACAGTGAACAATGTTAGCTTTTCCTCATACATTGTTCTGTGACAGTTAAAACACTCAGTGCACCTTTACAGGATACAGTCTTTTTCAGGACTATTGCTTGACAATGTCACGAGTGAAGCAGCACAGACTTGTTGTATTGTGCTTTGATATCCTTGTGGATAACAGCAGAATGCAACAGTTATTGTAAACTGATAGTGAAGGCTTATGTGGGGAAATCCCATTGGCATGGCCGGCATTTACTGGTAAACCAAAACACAAAGCCAGTAATCTCTGTGTCATTAAGAGTGATTTTCCTCCACTCAACCTAATGTGATGACAGAGATAAAACCATGTCGGTCTAACTGTACATGGGAGAATGAGAGGTGCTGCAAACGAGACAAATAAAGTGGTAACAAAAACTGACTCAATATTGTATGTTCTAATGCCAAAACTGATAGCAACAGTTTGATTAGTCTCCCTCTGTGAGATGTATTAATTGGGATAATATAGTTTAAAAATTCCACTATCAAAGGTTTAACTGGGAATTTTTAATGCTTTTAAAAAAGCAGGATTTTAAACAGTGAAGTACAAAATCAAATATGAAGAATACTTGACAACACAAAGGTTTTGCCCTTGCTATATTTTCTTTTTAGGGTCATCTAAATTATCATGTAAGTCCATAACGATGTGTTCCAAAGCGCCTACCACCAGAGAAAAAGAGCTCTCAGACAGCACTTTTAACAAAGATAGCTTTTAACACAGCAATCAGTGGTTTGCTACATGGAGGGGTGCTGTGCAGGTCATGCATTCATTTTAGAAACAAGCGGAAAGTTGTCACACTTACCAGAGAGAGAAGCCCTAGAGTAATTAACACATTGGCAGATAACCCCTGCAATCTCCCCAGATATTGAGACTTCCGCTGCGTCTCACTCAGGCTTGCACAATTGTCTCCAGTCCTTGTTAAACATGTTTGTTTTGGTTTTGACAGGTTTCTGTCACAGACAGAGACAGGGTACTCCAAAGGCCAACTATCTTCCCAGTTGTTCTGCAGTTTGTTTAGTTTGTCACTGCGTTTCAGAAGCTTAATAGCTTCCCTTTCTAATGCCTACATTTGAAGCTCAGAGCCTACATGTCTGTACAAACACAGCTAAATGAGTCCAAGGATATCACACGTCTGTGTTAAAAAAGAAAAATCTCCCTGTGTGTCTTTGTTGTACTGTATGTTAGAGTGTATCTTAATAATTCTGGATTGAGCCACTGCTATCCCATGGTGCAACAGTCGCTTAATGTTTCATAAACGTCATTTGGAAGTAATTCAGTAAGCACCCTCATGAAAAAGAGATGAAATACAGATTGCCATTGGGTATATTAACACCTGTCACATCAGAGCGATATCATATTGCACTGCCATAGTTACGCAGCTTTCTATTATTTTCTCGACTCCCAAAACATCACCTTACCCTCTCAATCTACCCATGTAATTACCTCATCAAATAAACTATCAACAAAGCCCCTAAAATAGGATTTGTGGAAGTGGGGAAAACATAACAAAATGAAAAAAGAGAAACATATCATCACATCCAACATATGTGAGACGTGTGACGTTTAGAAGTCAGGGGAGCAAAGCCTTGAGGGCATACAATCAATATTACATTTTCCATTGCCACCTTCATAGCGATTGTAAATGGCTTGTGTCAAAAATAATAACAGGTTGTATCAGGAACCTTGGGTTTGCAATTTCGCTCCTAGTGCTTGGAGGCCCCGGTCTGCTCTCCCTCCCTTACTGCAGCACCACTGGGTGTTAATGACGCTGTGGTGGCAGACACTTCTCACACCACGGCTGACTTTTTTTTCCTTCTGCCCATTCTTTATCTCTTTACTCCTGACAGTTCTGAGAACTTCAGGGAAAATGTGTATGTGTAAGAAAACGCTTAGTACTAGAGATGATTAGCCCTTTGTGCATGTGCGTAACATAGTATTATTAGCAAGGCTGGAGAGATTAAATCTGTTCTCACTTCTGTTGTCATAGCACTCTAGGCAGCAATAAGCAAGATGAGATGCAGTAATATGCACACTAGAGGGACAGACTCCCCTTCGCTGGAACAGAGCTACTTTAAGTTCTTTTGAGAGAGAGGTACTTAACTGAATTCTGTTTTTTTTAAGATGAGTTGATTGCTTTATCTCATCCAGCCATTATCTCAGGTGTGGACTTCTTAGTCCTCTACGCACACCCACACACAAAATACTCCAATATGCAGAAGTTTCCAAAACAAGAGGAATGTAGTCCTTAACCCCCATGTAAAATCATAACTTTTTAGATTCAATCTCTGTATTCTTGCCCAGATGCTTTGAAATGCAGGATGGCATTTTCACAAAACAAAATATAAGACATTTTATCTCCTTATAAAGTCGAGATGGCCAGCTTATTAGCAAACAGTTGCCTATTTACACATCCAGCAGATGCTGAGCCCCATTAGCATTCATTTGGAGTTTTGTTTGTGTCCAGCTGATAAATGTAAGTCCAATTTTCACTCTCCTTTGTTGATCTCCATGTGATCCATTGTTAATATAATCATATTGATTATAGCTGCTTTACACAGGTATGCTATGGCAACGGTTGCGCATGTAGATGCAGCGTCTGGTAACTTCTTCAAACTTCGCTACATTTTTGTTTTAATCTGTTATTTTTTCAGCTTTATTGCTAAAACATCATTGAATGATGTCTGATTAGATTTGATTTAAAGAGCTAAGGCAAAATTGTTCAAACGGCTGCGCATGCAGATGCTGCTGCCTGTAGCTTCTTCAAACTCCGCTAGTTACATTCTTGTTTTTCATGTTTTTTTTTTTCATTTCTTTATTGCTGAAACAAGTATTACCTATAACAGTAATACATCATTGTTGTCATCAGAGAAGGAAGCCGGGTTTGGATTAAAGAGCAGCGGACCTGGAGCCAGATCAACCGGACCAGGCAGGCACCACGGCGGCTGCTGTGATCGCCCAGGAGGAGAGGAACGACAGCCGGGACAAGAGCCATGCTGGCACAGCTTGGACGTAAGGCTGCTCCTGGCTTATGTCTGGCCTGGACGAAATGGGACTCTGTTATATACTATACTATACTGTTATACATCTTTACAGAGACCTGCTCCATCAACATCCCGGATCAAGCACTCGACGGGCGGACCGTATTCCGAGCTGACAGAGCGCAAGACTCCAGCAAGATGAAAGGAGGAAGACTCTGTGTTTACATCGATGCTCGGTGCACAAACGCAGGCAAAGTGAATGGACAGTGTCTCACAAATGTCGAACTTTTTATGTGAAGATAAATAGCATATTATCATGGCTATCTGCTGTTTACATTCCACCAGATGCAAATTAAAAAAATGCGCTGCAGAATTATTTCCTGGGTGTATACGCATAGGCTTTGTATTTATGTGTAAGCAAATAACTGTATATATTGTTTTATTTAAATTTTTTATGTTAACCTATTTTAATATGAATGTAATTATATTATGTTCTATAAGTATAGCATGAAGGGACTACAAACTTTGATTTCATTATACAAACTTGTATTGTAAAATGATAAATAAATGATCTTGTACCTTTAAATCAAACCTAGCTCACAACAAGCATCCAAATTTGTCAGGCTTCCTGTGCCAAATTTCCATATAAATTCATTTTCATAGCCAGATTTACTGTCCTGATTGAGAGATAACTTCAAAGAAAGTACTACCATCATATGGCTGGTCTGAACAACTCCCAGTGTGATTATTTTCTCAAAAATATGCATAGCTAAGGTGAGTTGTCAAAAAGGAATGATATTGTCAAAGAAAAAGGTTTAGATGAGGCAAACAATGTGATCAAATTTCAAATCATTCATAATCACATACACTGAGTTTTGTCAGGATTTAATGCAAACCCTCCAATAGGCTTCTCCTACAGTGATCATTTCTATTGCAGAGACTCAAATAAGCACTGTCTGCTCCTTTCCAAAACAGTATGTTGTCACACTTTCAGAAACATCCCCTGTGATCTGATGGTGTCCATCCTCTGCTATGTGATAAATGAGTTTCAGCAAAGATCGCTATTGAGGTGTGCAAAAACCAAAAGTAATATAGTATGACAGGATGTTGCTGAGGCCAATCATCACATCGACAGACAAGAGCTTGGCAGCTCTGGCTTTTGTATGTGTAGTTCTATTCCTTTGGCTTCCAGAGAGGCTCTTTTATACTCATGTCTCTGTCTGTGCAGGGCTTTTAAATTGTTCTCCCTTATCTAAAGAGGAATCTGCAGGAAGTCACAGAATCCCAGCTTATCTTGGCTAATTGTGGATGTGTTTGTGTGTGCGTGTGTGTGTGTGTGTGTGTGTGTGTGTAGCAAAGGAGGAGGGGACTTGAGAGGGTGCCAAATGACGCAGGATGCAGCAGAGCACGTCAGGACAAGAGATGCAGAGGCACCGGCAAGACTGACTGACACAACATTAACATCTGATGGAAACAAACACCACAAATGCATACACAACAACGCCCATACAGAAACTGACACAACACCCAGGGCATAGGTGACATTTAATCCATCCATCACACTAGCCATGTCCACTAGCAGTACACGGAAGGGATGTGCAGTATCCAGTTGTATAACATGAGAGATGGCTCCAAAGGGTGTCTTAAGGAGGTGATAAAAAGGTCTGTGACCTTCCCCAAATGAAAGCTCCCCCCTGATTTGTGAGCCATAGCCATGGAGAGTGTTGTTTGAGGGAGAGAGAGTGGGTGGTCTGTTACTGGGTTCATGTACCTCTCTCTCTACAAATAGCCCAAATTTACATCTTTTTAATGGCCGCTGTGTCCACTGGCTGTTGTAAATCAAAAGAGGGGTTTTGACCTCTAGGAGCCAGCAGGGGTTAATGCTGAGGGCAACGGCCACTGCTGTTTTGGCCTAGGACCGAGCAAATGCACGCCCTTGAAAACAACGTGCTTCAGACTGTTAAAGGGCATTTGAGTCACTTTTGGCTTACAGTAGCTGGTCTATGTATAGCATATCAATGAAAAAAAATGTAATGAAGAGCATGAGAAACAGGGCATAGATGAAAATAAAACAATGTATACGAACTGAACACATGATGAGTTATGACTTCAAATATGGCCTGTTTCAGTCAAATATAGGTTCAGTTACTGACAGCAGCATGTCAAGTAATGAGTGTTTACTGGATGCCTCTCAATGATGAAAGCCATGAATGAAATCCAGGAAACAATTGTGCTTGGTTTTCGCTTTCTGCTCCATATTCATGCACAATACTCTTCCCACTGGCATTTTCGTCTGCCATCATAAAGGGCATTCACACATAGTGAGATCTCCCAGGCACAAATGAGCAATCAGTGTAAGAGCAACACACCTGGTGAGGCTCAGTGCTTCCCTGAAAGGCCATCGGCGCACCAGGAGAATTGGCTTCCTCGTTATTGAGATCCAGGCAGATTATTCTCATTTGATTGTTTAATGACCATCTGAATGAGATCCCTACCATAATAAGAGTCCTATTTGACCAGGCGCTCCAGGAGACCAAAGTGTCAGTCAGATGCTATCCTTTTTTTTATTGGATTAGGAAATTAGGATTTTAAAAGTGGCATGATTACAGGCAAAACAATCACAAGATTGTAAACATATAAAAAAGATAGAAAACATATACAATTATATAAAATGATCTTTACATTTTTTAATTGGAGCACTGGAGCATAATCAGATAAAAATAAATATATTAAATGAAAAAGAACAGTATTGCTATGTTAATGACTGCATTAAAAAGGCTAACTCATGACCAACAATACTGTTGACTTCACATTGTAAAATGAAGGAAATTATGATTGATTAGAATTTTCCAAGTGGCAATTTTTGACCTGTCAAACCATAATTCCCATTTGTCATTGCTTCATCAATGTTGATGGGGCTATTTTCGAACCAATTCTCTGAGCAGAAAAAAGGGCTTGACCTTATGCAACAATATAAAACACTACATTCCCCACTGCCATGATTTTCCATCCACATGTAGTGAAGCTCAAATGAAGTTATCGATTATGCTCTTGTAAATATGGTGAGGTAAAGGAATGACACTGCACTTAGAGATCATCACACAAATGTATCCTAAATCACAAAAATGGGAGAGTTAGTTCCTGGCATGGACGTCGGTCTTTGCGAGGGTGAGTACTCGTGCATTCACTCAGTGTTTAATCAATGGATAAAACTGTCTATCCATTCAAGTATTGATGTTTCCTATGACAACTGCTTATCCACATGGAGCAGGGAGACACCAGAGGCCTTTCAATCATCCGCCAGCTGAGGTGAGCGCTGAGAGGAAGAGGTGGGGTGAGACATATGAATCTCTAATACTGGATTCATGCTGCATGCTCAATTATTCCCCTGCCACAATGCAAGTTAAAGCAGAGGAGGAGTCACTCACTGTGTACAGAGCACAGGTTCTGCCACTGTGTGAGACTTGGCCATTGCCTTACAATGGCAGTTAATCAATATGGATCCACTCCTTTTCGTCTGCTGCCCCTGACCAACAACAATCACTAACAACAGTATAATTGCAAGGAACATAATGGTACCCATTCATATCATCCCACACCAGAGAAGGAGGAGGAAGGATGAGTGATAGCGTTCGGGCTATCTCTCTCGTCACATATAAGCACACTTCTGCATCATCATGCTCTGTGGTATTATAGTATAGACAGTCAGTCCAGTCACCTTATTAACATTGTGTTTAGACACATATCGACCTGACTGCAGTGATGATCAATCTGTGGTAAGGCAAGACAATAATGCAGAGTTCATCCCCACATTGTCTAATGTCTCTAAGGCACTTAACATGTGTCTTATACTTGTAGAAAACAATAATCATTTCCCACTGCTATGCCTGGTAAAACTAAATGACTGAATTAATATCAATTAAATGCATTTGTTAAGTAAACTATTTGGGAAAATTTGCCATGGGTAACATATCAGAAGCACAAACTGAATATAGACTTAAATTTATTGAGTGCTAAAAGGAGTCTCATATGATGATGACAGCCTGCGCCCATTCTAATAGGAACAGGATCATTTAGCATTTGATGACTAATATGGCTTCTTAATCTCTTTGACGCAGTGAACCTGTGACAGATCTATGAGATGATGGAACAGACTGGTAACATAATAAAGGCGCCCTTCTTCTCACTCAGCATCTCTCATATTAATATTTTCATCCTGTAATAACTAAAAGCCATTTCATTACTCATTAATCAGTATCTGAAGATGCCGCTTCCCAGTACACATAGAAATATGATCCTACGATTTCATAGGAAGAGCAATGTATAATGACCCTGCAGCTGGTGGGGTAATAAAACACAGTATGCATGTTGTCTGTCAAGAAAACTTACCTAGGCACACCAAAACAACAGACAGGCCAAGGCGATGTACAAGACTCATTCCAAACAGTAAGACACAGATATTGCATCGTCGTCTTGTATCTTCCAGGCCTCTATGACAATCAATACTTAAAACAACAGCTAGAAAATAAGTGGAATCAGCATCTATGAAGTAAAAGAGCGACAAAATTGATTTGCAGAAGGTTCATTCAAGCATTCAAAGGATTTTAAATGGTGCACAATATTCCCAGTCAGATCACTTGTCAAATCCATATCAAGTTGTGGGCTTATGAGTTTGGTATTTATTAAAGTGAATGACAGGTAAACAGGATAGGTCAGCATAAAACAACGCCACCTGAAAATGTACATTGAATCTGATTTATGCGTATGGTCATCTGTGTCAGAAGTTGTGTGTGTGTGTGTGTGTGTGTGTGTGTGTGTGTGTGTGTGTGTGTGTGTGTGTGTGTGTGTGTGTGTAAAATCAATGGTCATCCCCTGATACAAGATGGCCTCATAAATCATTGTTTGTTGATCACATGTCAGGAGGCAGAGGCCTTATGGCGTTCTCCTAATTATTCCAGCTCACAGCCCCACTGGATGAATAAGGACAGGAATGCCAAAGAAAATCAAAGCAGCAGACTTTACAGAATTATTGCCATAAAGGTGGTTTAGTTTGGATGGATGAGTTGGGGGCTGGAGATGGAAGTTGCACGAGTGGGGGAAGGAAGTGTGTGTGTGTGTGTGTTGGTGGTAGGGTTGGACAGGTTGGATTCTACGGTGCACTGAAGTGAGAAATCTAGTGTATGAGATATCAGTCACGTAATTCCATTGTGCTATGGGACTCTGACATGACAGGAACAAGTCGGTGGCCTGATTGAAATTGGACAGGAACAACTATATCTGTTATTGTGACCATTCATTCACTTTGATGCCATGTATCTCTCTTTAAACACAATTTGAACACATCTTTGTTGCCACTCACTGTCAACTCCTCAGTGGTATTACCTTCATGGACAACAAGTCTCAATCTATGATTGTCTTTTGCAGCATGATAATCCATGACTGTCGCAACTGACATAAATGGCTAATGCATGGTTGCATTAGTAGAGTTAAGAGCAAACATGGGAAATGTAAAATCTGTCAGTTTTTGAGTAAGGAACTATGTAATGACAAATTCTGTCAAACGGTAGGGCTAAGTGGTCAGGGTATAGTATAGGCTTTCAGTGTCATTAACTTTTCAGCAGCAAGCAGGTTTCTGTCGCCACTGACCAAATTGCTTTAAATGCACAGCAATTACACGGTTGAGGCTGGCACTTAAAAGATAAGTATAGTATAGTTTCTGTAGTAAGACCTAATGGGATTATTAGTGAGTTATTATGAGGGGGAACTTACAGCTCAAAGTAATACTGGAAGTGGGATTATATGTTTCAGTGATATACTGTACCAGCCAGCTGGTCCTCATGTTAATTACTGGATTACCCATTCTAATTAAGAAATCTGTAAAGGGGAGTTTAATAATTCATCGTCTCACAATGGCACAATTTCTTGTATTACTCTCTCTTCTTCCCTCTGTACACATTTTGATTTTTTTTGTACCTCAGTGGCACCCATGTGCAGGCATGAAGGCAGTAACACCTCGTTATTCAGAGTTAAAATGTGTTAGCTTGAGGCTTAAACATGGCCTTAGCATGTTTAAATCATGCTGAGCATATCACAGAGGCCATGCAAGCTGTTCCCTTTGATATATATTTGCAGCATAATGTGTGGTTTTGAAAATCAATGAGCAGTCCTCCTTTGATCGCAGTTGTGTCCCTCATCTCACCACTCTGTAAAAATAGTGTATGACCATCCTGCCACAGAGGTGAGCCACATACAGACACAACATGTATGGAAGTACAGTTGCAAGCCTGGGTCTTGTGTGAACAGCAATGGCCTAGTATTTTGACCAAGAGTCTGGTGCGAATGACTAAATGTTGATTGAACCTGTAGTCAATATATGCCATACATGAGGTGTGTATGAAATAGATATCACACATTACACATATGGGATTTGGCCAGTGTAACCAGGACCTTCACTTGCTGGACACTGCCTTGCACAATACTTCCTCAACAGTAGTGATTTATTTAGATATTTACTATTATTTATTTATAGTCAGAAACAGATCTAAAATATAGAAACAGCAACGCCACAGGAGAATTTAAAACTGTTGTGCACTTCTTACAGGCAAATCCTTAAATTTCGTACCTTTAACAGGATTGCTGATCCAAGTAGACATAATGAACAAAACATAACAATGACAAAAAAGTAATTATTGATCATGTGCAAATGTAATTTCTTTAGAGTAAAATTTAAGATGAAATTGAGGACATTATGTTTGGTGTCCTAAAATCAGAATTAAATTCATTAATTAAAAATTCAAATTCAAATTTAATTGTGCAGGCGGCAGACAATAAAACTAAAACACACATCTAAACTATTTATAATCACAACACCATTCAAATCACTGCACAAACACCACAATCTATAATCTAACAAATAATAGAATTTAAAAAGAAACACTACACAGTGTCTTAGAATAAACTAGAAATACGTTTTGAATATGTTGGCTATGGTATCTCTGTGTATTTCAGTGATCTAATCTATGAGACATAATAACTATTCTGTAGGGTCTTGGATTAGTGATCCATGATTTCATCAGGTCCAATATGAAATATCTTAAGGAGGGAAATGTAGGTCATTCAGAACACCATCAAACAGCAGCACTCAGGCAGCGGCATGCAGGCCCACATTTGTCTCCTGTATCTGTGAGGACATTCTCAACCGCCTGTGGGTATTTGTAATGACCCAGTGACAGCATTTCTCTGCTGGCGGCTGAGGTGCTCAACGAAATGAATAACTCTGACCAGCCAGGAGAGAAGCAGAGAGAGAAGGCGAGAGTGTGTGTGTGTGTGTGTGTGTGTGTGTGTGTGTCAGCATTGTTTGCGTGTATCCATTGTGAGGAGTGGGGCTACATGTCACATCTCCTCAGACACTATAGCTCCAGTCCCCACCGGCTACAAACAATCTACAACCCCCCAGAACCTCCCACAGAAGCTGTGTGCGCTGCATATGTGCCAGTAGCATGTAAAATGTGTCTCTACACTGTCTTGCTTGTTGGCTTGACCGCGCCACATGTTCCTCTGGTCTATGCCTCAAAGTCTGTGTCATGATGGGAACACTGGGGAGCCAATAAAATCAAAGTACGGATCCCGTTATGAGGAGATGGCAACTGCCAACCGTGTAGTTAACTCCCAGAAATACAGATTTACTTGCTTGTGCCCTGACAGTCTTTAAGGTGTAGCTTTTGGTGTGCTGTATTTTTCATGAATATAACATTTCTCCGTAATGAATATAGATTCAGCATGATGCATATGAATTGTATATCAGCATACATGTGTATTTGGTTTAAGTCCCACTCAGGTCCTGGCACATTTTCATTTAGTCTCTCCATCTCTAAGAATAACATTTGAAGTTGTCTCTGCATCTATAGTTGGACAGAGCCATTAAAATCTACATGCAGTTAATGGACTTTTTGGCAGGAGTTGTCATTTTATAGATGCACTCCTGAAAGAGCATTACTTTGTCTGAGTGTCTCATTTGCTAATCAGTGAGGTCAAGCATCCATCTGGCAATTGTTTGATGTTTCTGGTTTGGTAAAATATGAATTGCTTTACCAAAAGGACAAGAAGAATGAAGCTAAAATGGTCCTATGATTTGGAATAAACACAACTGTTGAGCATATAAAACATTACACAATATGTTGGTGTGATTCAGTGGTGGAGGAAGTATTCAGATCCTTTACTTAAGTAAAAGTACTAATGCCACACTGTAAAAATACTTCATTAGAAGTAAAGGTCCTGCATTGAAAGTGTTACTTAAGTAAAAATATGTAAGTATAATCAGGAAATTGTACTTAAAGTAAAATCACTCAATTCAGAAAAATAAAATTTCCTCTGTGACTGTTACACTATTATATCAGATTATCATTCATTATCAGGTGGAGCTGATTTTTAACAAGTTTCTATAGGACTGCAACTAATTATTTTCCTTATGGGTTAATCTCATGATTGTTTTCTTGAGTAATCGGTTTGACTGATTGTTTGGTTTGTAAAATTTAAGAAAATAGTGACACTTTGACAATGTTTGTTTTGTCCAACCAAATCCAAATCTCAAAATAAATTACAATTATTAAAAGAATTACAAGGAAAAGCAATTCTCAGCATTTGAGAAGCTGAAATGGAATAATGTTTGGCATTTGACTTAAACAATTATCAAAATAGTTGCCATTAATTACCTGTCAATCAACTAATCAATTAATCGATTAATCATTTGAACTCTACTTGTATATATTGTTAGGTACAGCAGTTTAATATATCAAAGCAACATATTTTATAAGCTCTTCATATGTTTTGTTTGCAAAAATCTTAATTTGTAAAGTATCTAGTAACTAAAACTATCAAATAAATGTGCAAATAAAATGTGTACTTGTTCTCGAGTGAATGTACAAGATTTTTTCATTGTCTCAATGACTAGAACTGTATATCAACATATTAATTTGACTGATTACAGAACATTATCGCATGTAGTTCTACAAAGCACCTAACAACATCTTTTACAAGAATATTCCTCTCATCAGTTTCCTCACAAGCACAAACGTATAGAGTCATACAGAGCATTTCATTACAGACTAATGCTTTAAAAGTCTCAGAATTTAAATCAAGTTCCTGTGTGCACTGACGTGATAGTGAGCTGCTGTAACAAAAGAGTTTCTCCTCTGGGATCAATAAAGTATTTCTGATTCTGATTCTGAAGTCTGTTTAGCTCCATCCACATTCACATTCGTAATTAATTCTAGAAGGGTATGTGTTGTGTTTTTCACATAGGCTGTGTTGAGGGGCAGGCAGGGGGCCTGCTATCAAAACCCTTGCAGGATGATAGCAATCATTAGAACCTTAGCCCCCCTGGTAAGCAAGCCATGCTTCCTGTATAGGGCCCCAGAGGATTCAGTGTGCTAATTATTTACTGAAGCAGCAAAGACTATCAAATGAGACCCTGTGTCGAGTCTAACTGTGAGGGGGAACCCTGACAGTGTAACCTGGGTAACATGCAAATAAAAGGAGAGAGGGGGAGGGCAAGAAAGAGAGTGAGGGGGGAAGCACAGGGGTGTATAATGGTCAGTGTGTGTTAGAGGAGTCGAGGTTCACTGGTTAATCAGGAAAGGTGGGGCCACTGAGGGGCACAGCAGCAGAGTATTAGATTTCAGATGCATATGAATGACCAACTGCTGGCTCTGCTCTAGCTTTAGGGGGAAATTGCATGGGTTCCCTTTGAGCTGCAGTTTTGAATCTAGATTACTGCCTGACTTCATCCTGGGGGGGTAGGTAGGGGGTCATGAATGTCTGTTGCTGGTATCATTAAATTGAAGACTTCCAGAGGAGAAGGGTACCTTTCCTTAACTGAGTTTTATTACAACTACAATACCATGTTATATGTGCCGTGATCAGAACCAGCATGCTCAATGGTTAGCACTATGCTCAGTACCAGCTAAGTTTCTGCATCCTGCTAGCCCAAAAACTAAATATTATATGAGCTCACAGACAAACAGCCACATGCACACACCAACACACTCAACCCCTGACTCAAAAAATGGGGGAGGGTAGTAACGCTGTGGTTTTAAATCCATGCATCTGGGCAAAAAGCCAAGCAGTCTTTCCTCAGCAGACACACACACATGCCATAAGAGAGCACTGAGCTCTAATAATACACTAAAATCCACTATATTTGATTAGAGGGCAAAAACGTTATCTGGTCAACAACCACATGTAAACACATATGGACTACCGAATTATCTAAAGCTATAAAAACAAAAACAAATGTATGTAACTTAATAAAAACACACACTCACATACTCTAATCTGGATTAAAATGTGATTTCAATTCACCACTAACATGCTGCATACATTATGGCCCATTGTGACTCAGTTGGACTAATATGGTGGGTTTATGTCCATATTCTTATTGGAAAGTACAAGGGGCTCCCACAGCTGCTGTAACTATCTAGCATAGAGTCACAATTAATTCCAAACAAGGTTATGTTAATCCTAAACTGACCGCAATCAGGCCAACCAACTTGTGGGATTGCTCTCTAAATAGAGCTTGATGTCATTACAAGTTGGGTCCAATTACACTGAGCCCATTATTGTGGCATTTTTGAAACTGAAAAGGCTCAGTGTATTTTCTCTCGCACATTGAGTGGTGCAAACAGAATGTCCACATAGCACATATTGAACACCCAAATCTGCAAAATGTCAGGACACTCCATTCAATTAATATAACACTCAGAGTTGGGTTTGAAAAGAGAAGCAGGTGTGCAACTGAGTTCCTGCCCTCTCAACAGCTAATTCACATGACTGATGCGCGACCTCTAGCAGCTCCCCACAAAAAAAGGGACCCTCTCCCAATGAGATCTAACCACGTGTCAGGACATATTCCAGGAGGAGTGATTGAGCTGTTTGTTTCTGTGTCGACAAGACAATAGCAGCGCCAGTTTAAACTGCTCCCGACAACCTGCTCCCGACAACCTGCTGTGTCTGCTTTCAGGGCAGCAGCTCCCCTAAACTTATTTTCAATGTCTCATTGCCTTTGTTAAATAATGAAAAACTGCAATGAAGATGTGAATGGAAAATTAGGTAGCAGCAGACCGTGCGGGTTACTTGCTTCCAGCTACACACTTATTATCACTTACACTGCCTGTTTTGTATCCAAGCCACATCAAGTTAAATCTGAGTTCACACTCGTACTCTGTAGAGACTCTGCATTCATACTCTGGTTCATATGAACAGCTCTTTTTCAGCTCTATCCATTTGCCTCTTACCTCACTCTCTCTCATACACTCCCTTCCAATGTGTGTGCACATGTGTGTATCTGCCAGAGTGCTAAAACACCATGAGGGAATTGGGCCTTTGCCATCCCCACACACACACACACACACAAATGTGAAGGGATAGTAAATATCAGCGCAGCAGATGGGGCCAATGCTCCCTCTCTGCCTCCCTCCCATACACAGGGAAGGCAGAGCAAATGGATAGCCATCAACAGCAGGAGGAGTCGCCCCAGGCCAAGACTGGAGTAGAGGACACAGGGACTGGACTGTTGCTCAGGCAGGCAATTTTACAGACAAATTCTCCCTGACTATAAGAAAGGGAACTACACAACATTAGGAACGAATACTTATAAGGTCATTGTATCTAAGATTTCATAGTAGACAGGCTTCCCAGAAATAAACATGTCTTTTTGTCATCTGGATTCATAAGATAATAAATGACATTTATGGTCCAAATAGCTTTTTGCCTGTTTGGATCATAGCACAGGACTCACTGTTGCACATGGGTGTCATTTCATTACTCAAAACTGCTTGCAGGATCTGTAAGTGTCTAACAGCATGACATGCTTGTGTAACAGAGCAGGAGAGGGGCTTGCTCGAGCAGAAGGGGTGTCAACGCCATCCCGATCTCAGACAGCAGATCTGGAGCAGATACCATAAATCCTGCCCACTCCTCAATTAACAGGCAGTAAACAGGTTTAAATTTAGGCAAGCAGTGTTGTTATTGTTGTTATGAAACCTCCAGCAAGGAGAGCATATATCAGTATTCCCATAGCAATATTAGACAGCCTCCCACTGGGAGAAGAGGAGCACATGTGGATCAATGATGACACAACATGGAATCTTACTGCGCAGCGGCATAAGCTAAGCAGTGATGTAATGCAACTGAGCTCACTGGGTGAGAGTCAGTAAGGAGAAGAAAAAGATGAGTGGAAATTATAAATGGCCTTATTATTACTGGATTTAACATCAGTAGACGAAGATAGAGACCGGTCACAGAGGAATTTTATCTTTGAACACTGAGATGGCATTGGCATATTTCAGATGTCCACTTTAAGCAACTTACAAATTGGGAGATCAACCTCCAGCCTTCAGTTCTGTGGCAGGGGTCTTTGTATAGGTGTCACGTACAGCATTTGACTGTGACATCCTGGGTTATATGAATGATTTAACCACTCAAGTGATTGGAAATTACTTTCTTTTGTCGCCACAATACCCCCCTTCCCCCTCGCTGGATTCCTGGGAGGACGCTATCTCACTCAGCGTCTCCTGAGCATTCTAGATTTCCATTTATTTATTTAAGGAGGAAATAGAAGGAAATTTCAACGGGTCACTAATTTCATTTCAACATGTACCGGTGGCATTAGCCCTGAGCAGATATTTCAGAGGAACATAAAATCAATGTTTAGCTTCTATTGGGAATAGCCCTGGAACCCATTAGCAACTTTGACCAATAGGTCAGGTAAAGTAATAGCTAGATAAATGTTTTATTACAGATTTGCAAACTGACTTAATGGGGGGGGGCTAGTACCTGTGCAGCCATGCATGGCAAATATTCATCATTAGATTCTATTGCTGTAATGAACACAAATCTCTTAGTGGCCATGGCTTCTGGTTCTTTATATATGATCTGTTAAAGGTGGGTCTCTCTAACCAGGCCTCGGAGACAAAAGGCTGCATCTGTGGTCCTCTGGAGGCATACAGGAGGCACTCACACAACACTGTGAAGATGTTATCACTTTAAATTAATGGTGTGTTACACTAATTGTATTTTATATGACATCAAACTTGGCTGAGACGTGATGTACTATTGTTCATCTTTCCTAATAAACCACTATCAGAATGCTTACATACAGTAGCTACAGTTCTGACCATGACAAACATCCTCGTAGCTCGAGTCATAGCAATTTCAGCTCTGGTGGTGCACAATCGAGTAATATCAGGATTATATTAGTGTATGCAAGGTATTCCATCCATTCTTATTTCCACAGTATATTTTACCCACTTCTGTTTGTGTTTTTCTTTAGATGACTTCAGGGGTTTCCAGTCCTTGTCATCCAGCACCACATCCCTGCTTGTTTTGTGTCCTACCAGCTATTTACTATTTTTTTATCTGAAATCCCAGGTGGAAATCAGGCACTAAGTGGTAAGAGAGAAGAGCTATGGTATTCAAGGACTGCAACTGACAACCACTGGAATAATTATTGTAAGTTATCTTTACTATTCACACTGACCTTCTACCCCTGTTCCCCATACACATTTAACTAGTGACATTATGATGGATTTGTGGACTCTGGCCATTTAGACAAACCTTTAGAGTTTACTCTCACATATGAATTATGTTTCTGAAAAAGACCCTCCACATTTTTCAGAGATTAAACAGTATCTGTTGGGAATAAGTACCATTGTTTATCCCTGAGTGAACATATGTCACATGTAGACAATTTTTCAGTCCTCTGTTCCCACAGCTCTCAAGCCATTCTGTGCTGGGCACAGTGCTACTTTTCTGAATGGAAGCCAGACAGACTGAGAGCTCCCACACACTGAGGAGCAGCTCCTGTTTCCAGCTCCGTCTCCAAGGGGACCACCAAGCCCACCAATCACATCGCTCAGCGCAGGCAAGCGGGCAATTCAATTTCTTAAAGCCGCAGTGTCCATTTTGAGGGAGGCGTTGTGAAAGAAAGTTCAGCAAAAACAGCACATTTTTAAAACAGGGACAGTAAAGCACCTCAACACCGCAGTTTAAAAGTTTTCCTTTTTTCCTTTTTATTAAATGTGAATTCACATGTTAGTTTGAGCCCATCCATTTCAGAGTATCCGCCTACATACAAAATAGGCATCATTCTGTCATCACATCCTTTTCAAACGCAACAAATAACACATTTGTGTACATATATTCACAAACTGAAAGGACAGTCGATGGTGGTAGGTACTTATTTATTAAAAGATGAGTCAAAGACAGATTCACACTTGGAATGTGAAGTAACTACTGCCTAGAACTTCCAACAAAATGCCTTGGCATATAATTAGGTCATATTCCAAACCCTTTTTATCAAACAGACTTCATATGTAAGACCCACATAAAAATAAACAATATCTGCTTTTTTTAAGTGCAAGAAATAAAAAATACAGGTTTATGGTTAATGTTTTAAAAAAAGAAGGCAGTCTTCAGTTTTAAAATAAAGTTTCATTTCATGAAACAGGACTATGGAATGTTCTTTTTTTGCTTGCTTGTTAAACTAATGCCAGACCACCACTGTATCAGACTATGCCCTTTTGCAGAACTCTTTATCCCTAATTTTCAGTCAGATTCAGGCTGTTTGGTGTCAGATATGCCCATTATCCTTATGAGTCAAATAACATTCAAATTGTGATATTAATCTGTTTATAGTATGCATCACACCATGAGGCCATATTATATTGTTTTGTATCAGTTCCAGCTGATTTGTTTATTTTTCTGCCTGGACAGGCTTCAGCATCATAACATGAAATGATGTTGACAGTGCACAAGTCTGTTTTCCCATCACTTGCTACAATTGTTGATGGTCTGTATCTTAAGAGTATATATTGCACAAAAAAATGAGAGGGGGGAAAAACAGTATGTGCCATAAAAAATACCAAAATCCAGTTTCACACCTGCGATTGGGACCCATCCACATATCACGAGTATGATATACATAAACTCCTAACTTTACTATATTACAGTACATATACAATCTTGAAACTAGTTCCAGCTCTGAGGTATGTGTTCCCCATGATGCCATTGTATCGTCTACAAATACTCAACAAATCTGTTCTACAACTGTACAAAACCTAGTTTGAAATCACAAGGCATTTTTGATGCAAGTTTTAATTTAACTTAATCCTTAAAACCAGGACTCCCTTGCATGCTAAAAACAAATTATAAAGGGAAGAAGTGCCTGAAACTCACTGAAAGCACAGTAAGAACATTCCCTTTTAACTGTACAAAAATATGCCTGAAAATATCTTACTTTTCTTTTAAAAAGATGAGGTCTGTTATGTATCAAAATGTTTCCTCCACACCTGTATTCTGCAGAGGTTTAGGCTGCTTAATTTTCCAAACCAGGAGGTAAACTGAATCAGTTACAAAAAACAAACAAACATTTGCGGCATTTAGAAATTACATAAACCGTTGTAAAGTAACATCCTGAACAATTGTCAGTTCACAGATTTGCTTTGAGTCAGTCCACAGTCCGTTTTCAGCTCCCTGCAGTTTTTTTGTTTTTAAGAGGATAAGATGCATAGAAGTTCACGTATTTTTCCCTTTGTGGTCCATTTAAGCTGAACAGTAAATGCAGACCTACGCGGGAAAAAATCCATAAAACCCTGTCATGCTGCCAGAAAACAACGTCTGCAGACTTTGCTTTTTTTTGCTACCAGCTTCATAAGCATCTCATTCCTCTAACCTCACCTCACCTCCTGGTCCTCCACCTCCCTCCAGGACCCTTCAGAAAACCCACAGGAGGCAGGGCTAGGGACAACTTGACCAGGACACATATATAATTTACTTTCTCCCTATTTTCTGTTATTACTAGAGGAACTTTTTTTCAGTTCAGTATGTGAAGACCAGGTCGGAAAAGTTCGCCTCCAGCCAGTCCCCGGCAATCATCTCACTGAGTTCTGGCGTGCAATAGTCTGGGAATTCAAAGTGAGAGCCCAGGCTGCCCTCGCTGAACGAGTCCAGGTCCTTATCCACAAGAGACAGGGAGAGGTTTCCTGAATTGGGGTTGCCCAGCTCCGAGCCTGGGGCGCTGGGGGCGAAATTTAAACTAAAGTCAAACAGCAAATCGTCCGCGTCCTCGCCGGAAGAGGAGCTGCTGCTGGAGGAGGAGGACGTGGAGACCGACCTGGAGGATGCTGGTGAGACGGAAGCAGCGTGCAATGTGCTCTGCTTGGCAATGTTTTTGATATTGTAAAACAGTCTGTTGTTGTTCCGCACTTCTTCGTACATGCTCGTCCCCTCGGACTCGGGCGAGGAGCTCAAAGTTGGGCTCGCGGGAACTTTGGCTACATTGTACGGCCTCAGGCGCTCCTCGTCCCCCGTCTTAATCCCCATCCGGTAGTCCTCCTCGTACTCGTCATCATCGTCCTCATCGGTGAGCTCACTTTTCACAGTCTTTGTAACTTTTAAGCTGGGAAACACACAGTCCTCACCGTAGCCGTGAGAGGACTTGGAGCCGCTCTTAGTCTTTATCTTTGAACACTTCTTGCTGGGAGTCTTAGTAATTTTACCGCACTTCTCCGGAGACGGTGCTGATGATTTTGAACTGTCGAGCTTTGGTTTTTTCTTGGGTCTGTACTTGTAGTCGGGGTAGTCAGCCATGTGTTTTAGCCGCAGCCTTTCGGCTTCTCTGATAAACGGGATCTTTTCGCTGTCCTTGAGCATCTTCCACCTCTTCCCCAGGCGCTTGGAAATCTCTGCGTTGTGCATGTCAGGCGACTGCTCCATAATCTTTCTCCTCTCGATTTTGGACCAGACCATAAATGCATTCATGGGTCTCTTAATGTGGCCGGTGGCTGTCTTGCACCAGTCCGGGTTTATCGGTACGGGGCTGCATGCCATAAATTCACTCTCCTCCGAATCGGTAGCCTCCCTGGACATGCTCCCGTCCGTCTCGCTGTTGTCAGTGTGCTGCACCATTGTCCTGTTTCAAGTCACTTTGCGTCCGGACGCTGCAGTGTCTATCAGCCCCCACTCTGCCAAGACGGCTCAACTCTCTGTGTTTGCGCCGTTTCGTCCGCGTCTACTGCGTAATGTATGTCTCAAGCTTTGCACTCTTTATCCAGAGTTACAAACTGCCTTCTTAACTGGTTATCAGCTTTTTCATGTCCCCTGCGTCAGAGACAGCCATCCAATCAGGTCCCTTCCACTCCGCCCAGCAGACTCCGAGACTCCCCTTAACCCTTTTATTCCTCCCTCCCGAGCTCTCATTGGAGTGGAGGTGGGGATTTGTGGTACACAGTGTCTGGGGCAACACGCCGGGCGAGACAGGCATATTAAACACACAGTTAGCACTATGCGCTCCTGAGATGAACATCACGCACCAAAGCGCACATAAGACTATGGTCTACTCCCTTATTTTAAAACACGTAAGAGAGGAAGTTATTCTCCAGGCAGAGAGACAGCTACTCTTTACAGATGTGTATGAAGGAAAAGATGTAGGCCTAGGCTATGTGATTGTTTGCTCCCCTCTCTTAGGTTGGATACTGAAGGTGGCGCTTGGACACTGTTGCAGGCGCCTGGATGCGTCGGTGCGACTGCCTGGCTGCCTGCCTGCTGTAGAGGGATGCATTTTAGCAGCTTGTAATGGCTTTAGAGGAAGACTCCATGCTTTCATTAACTTTAGTATTTATTTCACAAATATCTCTGAGTGTTATCACATTTTTGTTTTGGTACTGGCGTTGTTTCTTTCCTGTTTGTTTCCATGTCTGCATTTGAATGAAGGAAATAGGTCAGTAGTACGTTCTGCTTTATAGATCTTGTTTGTAGTGTGTGAGCACCCAAAACACATCTGCAGCATCCCATAGACCCTTATAGATAAGATTTTTGCTCCAAGGAAACACTTAATGCATACACACACTGTTTATTTAATTGCAAAACAATTTCCACATAAAAAAAAACAATTTTCATAAATAAAGCCCAGAATCACAAAATACAACACATGCTATGATTTCTCATCCATTTGGATTAATGCTCATGTAGTACAGTTTAACGCATGCAAGCAAAGCAATAACACTCATTCAGATGGCAACATTTGGCTGTTTAGCCTTGGGTTGAGCTCATACAGCCAGGCATGGATGGAAGGCTCCCTGCTGAGTTTGCTGTGTCAAGAGGCAGTGTAGCATCTAGCTGGCGTCTCCTGCACCCCCTCCGCCACCCCCCACCCCCACCCCCCGGCTCTGGGTGGTAGCCAGCAGTGCTATTGGAGGCTGGGGCGATAAGGCGTCCTGCTTTTTTCTCTCTGCTTCGTCCCCTAGAGGGCAATCACTTACCCTTTTGAAACCCTCCCCCCACCAAGCCACCGTATTTTCCCCAGCTGGGGCTTAAGAAGTGTCTCCACTGATACAGAGAGAAGCAGCTAGAAAGGCAGAGAGAGGATAGCAGGGAGAGGGAAAAAGAGGCACGCAGGGGGAAAGAAGACAAGGCTAAGGAGACTGAGTTAGTTTGAGGGAGAAATGCTGAGAGATAGAGGGGCTCTTGCCTTTCCACCCTTGGAGAGGCAACCCCCTGTCTGTGTCTCTCTCAGACAGAGATAGGGCTGAAATGCTTTATCATGACCACCCCGTGCTGATTAAGCCATATCAGATATATGTGTCGGAGCAGGAGTCTCAGGAGGCTGGCGCACGCACATGCATGTTTTACTGTCAGCGTGTTGTTTTTTTTCTGATGGATTCATTTGAGTGGTATTTGATCTCATCAGTGCAGCCGTTGGTAGAGGAGGTTATTTCAAATTAACTGATAGCATGGTATCATATGTACAATTTGCAAGCACATATTGACTGCATATCTGTGTGGAATTCTAGGAAATTGTCCTTACCAATGTAGAAGAGAGTTAAATAACACTGTATTATTCTGTTCTGATTTACCAAAATGGTATTTATTCCTTATCAAACACATAATATTGATTGTCATATCATACAAAATGAAAGTGTTACCTGCAGTATAGTGCTTGAGTTTTTTTGGGATATGTCCCTTGTCTATACATATCTCATCCCAGCCCGCTCCAGCCAGCCTTATCACTTTATATGATGGTTTCATGCTGGACATGAATCAGAAGACTGCTTAATGATGAGCATGCAGGGTGGCTGTCCTGCTCATTAGCATGGCTCATTATTGGCTGTGAATGAGGTGCTGGTGTCAGCCCATACAGCCTATGAGTCATCTTAGGGAGGGTCTCATCGCCATGTCTGCCTCACACAGATGCAGCAGCAATATACCCCCTCTCCCCTCCACCCCACCCAAACTGCCTCATTCAGTGACTAGGACTGTGATGAGAGTGAAGACGAAAGAGAGAGAGTTGTGGGATACTGAAACATGTTGTGTTTTCATTTCAGTTTCACTCTAGAGATTACATATGATTAAACAGTGAAAATTCAGAGAGCTGCATTATCACTCTGTAATTTCTAATACCACACACTTTCCAATACCCCAAAGGCATATGTTTTAATGCTTATTTGCTGCTTTTTGTGTCAAGGGAGAGGACATTTTATTCCAGAGCGATGGAGTGTTGAATTAAGTGATGGTTTTCATGTATGAACATTGAAAGAGGGTTTCAGGAGAAACAATTCCCTTTGCATTGCTTATCTAAAAGCCCCCCAAAGCAGCTGCTGCTCTCACAAAGGGCCAGTGAAGCGTTAGATCAATACTAACCCTGGCTAGAGGCTATCTGATGCTCAAAATGCATGGATCCATCTCTTCTGCATAGCCCTGAGACAGGTGTGGACTTCTGGAAGCCACTATCTGATGGCTTCACAATGGGTGTGTGGGGGGTGTGGGGTGTTAAAAAGCGGGTGGTGAGGAAAGGGGGGTTGTTTTGGTAGCACATAAAAACGCAAATGAACTTTTCACTTGACAGACACATTCTTAAGTATCCTGTGGACTCAGGTTACAATGTTTATTGCCACGGAGTGAAATGGTGTTTTTCTAGCGCATATTAGCCCAAATAGTGGAGTCACTTAATGGTAATCTAGTGTAATGCATAGAATTTATATAACAAGTTCCAGCAGTTTGCAAGTAGTGGAAGGTAAAGCCCTTGTCTCTTTCCATACAGACTTAAAGTCCTTTCTATCCAGGCTGTGGCTGGAGGTGAAACCTAATATCAGCTTATGAATCTGAAGATTTATAGTTTGTACGTTTGTTGCCAGTTACTGCAACCCATTTCGCTGTCTGAACTTGTGAGATGATACTAAAATGAGCTATGTCAGCTGGCCCAGCTGGTCGTTTCGGCCTCATTCCTCAACGATCATGCTGTCTTCCTCTCGCTCTCAAGATAAGAACAGCTTTGATAATGAGTAGGATCTCACAGCAGTTTGGAGGTTGTTGTTTTACCACTTAAGTGTTTGTTGCCTCTGAGGCCATTTTATGCCCCGTTGTTGCTTAACATTCTCGACTCAATGCAAATGTATCTCCAGGGTGTCAGGTTGTTTGTTGACCTCCTTGATGTGGCCTCTGTCTCTCAAGGTCTGATGCTTAGCGGATACTTGAGACTGGAGTATCTTGTCGTGAATGTAAACAGCTGATGCTTGAGTACTGTGCTGGAATGTTTGTCACACAGACACACAAATACAATCAGAGGCCAAAGCTGCTGGTACCCTGTGTACACTTGCATCAGCCCTCTACTTACAAACACTATTCTTAGTTTAGTCTATTCATGCACTGTATTGACTTTTTTAGCATAAAATACAAAAGTTGTTTGCAAGTTTTGTATTTCTTGCACATTAACTTTTGCAAGGAAATTAGAACAGTAAATCTAAATAACTAACATTACTCTATTTCTTGGTGGAAAGTAACTAAAAAGTAAGTTTACTGAAGTACTGTACCTAAGCACAACTTAAAATTATGCAAAACTTTTACCAGCTACAACATTAAATGCTGCTTACACGTTTATGCATCAGTAATGATAACCCAATAAAAAAAATGATTCTGCATAATCGGTACTTTTACTTTTCATACTTTAAGTACATTTAGCTGATAATACTACTTAAGGATCTGAACCCTACTTCCACCACTGATGATATAACGAAATTCAACAACCTCACCAGTAAACCCTCAACCAACCACGCACTCCAGCATGCATTAAAACCTGAGAGAGACTATAAACTTTGAGCATAGCCGATGTGAGACATGAGGATCAGTGTGTGTGTGTAGGATGCAAGTAAATTTGTAACTGAATACTTTGTCACTAAGGCAATTATTGCACTTAGATTGTGAGACATGAGAATTAGACTTTTATTAGCTGGCTACACATAACCAGTCTTTATACAGGTGACAACTGTTTGAATTCTGTAAGAAAGTGTGAAGAGTTTCCTGTCTCAGTTCCTGTCTTTTCCTCTCTCTCTCTTCACAGCACAGACGCTGCCCCACAAAGCAACGGGAATCCACAATGGCCAGAAGGAGATGACATCATCCTGGAGCAACTCTGGCTTACACAGTACAGTGTGTTCTACAGTAATCATATTGCCATGTCATTCTCCATAAGCTCCGGCCATTTAAATCCTTTAATTATATACCAGCAGCATTGAAGCTGTGTTTACTGTAAGAGTCCAGTGTACCTAGTTTTGTATTGTACATTGTGTCTTGTGTTAATAAACTTGTGCGGAGGAAGAGCCCTGCAGGCGCTCACAGCCACTGTAATGAGAGTGTGTTTAGTCTGGAGACTGTGTAGGACTAATGCTGATGGATTGTATGGCTGCAGGTCAGGTCTTGCTCTCACACACACTGGTGGAGACCATGGAAGGAGCAAGGGAAAGTTTCATTTGTAAGATTATAAAACATAATGTGTGTCAATCCAACATAAAGTTATTATTACCATGTTAATACAAGCTAGATGAAAACTACACATCATTACCAGTGGAATACAAAAGGAGGATATTGTTTACAGTTGCTGGCTTTTCGGTGGTGGAGTGGTTCATCAATAAAATTGAGTTGCTGTAGTCAAAACACCATCAATCTCAGAGAAATAGATTTGTTTATCACGTTTCACTCCAGCAGTTGATTTCTAAGAAGTATGGAACAGTTCCCACTAAAGCCATGTGGCTCTGCTTCCTTGCCGACCGGCCCAGACTTGCCCCCTAACGAGATAAGATAGTGTTGACTACAGGCCACTCTGTGTAGATGGTTGAGGGGCCTCCGCTGTGTTTAAGGGGCCAGTATACTCTATGTATATGAATGTCACCTGGAGAGACTGTCTTAAAATGCCTTTAAATGCGCTGTTATCCCCATATTAAAATAAGATTGCATCTCCCCCCTTTCTATGACGGCCGCCTTCGAGTGTGGCTGTTCGGATCAGGTATAAACACTTTTGATTTCTGACATGGTCGGACAACACGTTGTACTAACCACTTCTTTTCTAAGTATATAGTATAAGAGGCCCTTTAGTCACCTTTAGTTGCATCCTGTGCTCTGAAGTTTTACTGGTTTATGATCTTTGCACCATCAGTCGAATAGTGACAGTTCAAAGCAGCATGACAAATTGAAAATCCATGCCCCGTGGACAAATCTCAGGCAGCATTGTGTTAGGTCCTTAAGGTTTTATAATTAGTAGGTAGGATAACCCAGAATTAAAGTCAGGGATTGTTAGTTTTATTTTTCTCTTGATGGCTTCCCCACATTCCTTTTAATGATATTTAAGGTAATTTATTACTGTAAACTGTCTTATGCTAAACTAATGATTACACAATGACAGTTGTAACCCAGAATCTAATGTATCTGTCACACATTGAGCTCTGTGCATGATCACATTTATTTTATTGCCATTACCATCTGATAAATTGTTATGTTCCAGAACAACCACAGTCATGCATTTCCATAGGCAATTTCCTAAAAGCAGTTTTTATCCTTTAATTTTGTTAGATTTGTTGAAACCAAACCTAACACAAAGAGTGTATACTATACAAATTAATTCCAGAATACTATGGCTTGCTTGTCAATCATCCCTTGTGTATTATGTTTTCAACAGATGAATGAAAGGGATTTAATCACAAGCTGGAAAAAAACAGCATTGCGAAAATCAGCCGCATCAATCAGGCTTTAACCTTGAAAACAAAAACAAGAAGAAATGGACCCATGCAGAGACAAACACCTGAAGCAAATCTGAGCATTCACTCTTGCTTGAACAGTGACCAGATAAGATAGCTCAAAGTTATCAGCACAAAATGAATTCCCAGAGGAACCCCCAGGAGGGGTTTCATCAATGTAGTGGGAGGGAGAAAATCAATCCCTCAAACCACATACAGTGACAAATAACCACCTAAAACTGAAGTGAAATTAGTTGTACCCTCTACAGCTTTATTCAGTCAAAAACCAATAAGTGTAAAAAGAAAAAAAACGTAAAGCATCGTCATTCCTGCACGACAATAAAACACAGCAAGTAAACACTGTGCGACTTTGTAAACATAATCATAATCATGTGGGCCAGAATGAAAACATACTTTTTTCCAGTTGTGGGGCCAAGTCTAGTGATCTTGCGCACCATTCTGAAATCAGGCAGAATAGCCTTTGGCCTTTTTTCCATACTCATTCATCACATTAATTTATTCATTTTGACATAAAAATGAGAAGTGGCCGGCATTGTCTTGTATGTAGATTTGAACTTCTTTAAATACCAACTCAAGTCTATAGAGGAGGTCATTTCAATATCAACCTTTATATGCCGGCTGAATCAGAAGTAAAGTTTTCCTCAAATATATTTATGTTCTTCGTGTATGTCTGGAGAGACCAGTGGCGCCACTGAAAAGAAGAAAACTTCAATGGAGTCTTGTGACTTCCTTTTTACTTTGCATTACATATGCACATATAGACTGGTATTTTTCCCCAGCATTCCATCCATATCAGAGACTCAGTATGTCCTCTCCATATACTGACTCACTGCCCTTTCCTTCATGTCTCTTAAGGATTTCTTAGACAGGCTTCAAGAAAGATTTTCATAAATGTCCTCTTTTGCAAATCCTCCACAACCCTCTGCATGCGCTGAGAGCTATCTCTATCTTAACAGTAAAGGTCACTGGAGGAGACTTAGGGATATGGAAAGGCTAAGCTGTGTGCATGGGAGAGTGTTTAACAACTATCTAGAAATCAATAATAGAAGGTTTGATAATGAGTGTGTCAAATCACAGTCACAGAATAACTCAGGTGTTGAAAAGCTTAACGCTTTCATCAAACTTTGGTCTCTTGTCTTCACAGAGTGAACAATTAAACATCTGGATTTTGTAAGTTTGTAAAAATATTCAGCAATCCAAGTGTTAGATATTGTTGTTTGTGTCACAACAATAGTCACAACCTCTTACCCCTCATTGCATGTAGCACAGTGATTAGATGCTGATTATGTTAATATGTGTGTGATTTTCTCTACTGAGTATGTTAATGTGTGAAAGTAATCAACCTCATTGAAAAAATGAAGCAGGCTTTATACCTGCACATAAAGTATTAATAAAAATTTGATATTGTCAACACAAAATCTCCCATTTATTATCCCAGTCTCACAGGGTCTTTTTAAACTTCCAGTGTTCCAATGTCAATAGAGGAGCTCAGGATTACAAGATGAGAGCTGTAAGACAATTCAGATAATGAGCAGGAAAGCAAAGTTTTGAGAAAGAATGAATTTAGTCATAAAAGTGTGAGCGGATTAGCTCTTCGCTTATTTCCAACATTTCCTCTTTGATACATCCCTACACTAATCTCATTATAAGTGTCTGTCAAGCATACATGACAATTCATTCTAAGAAGGTAGAGTTTCCTGCTCCCTTTAAATTCACAGCCTTCTTCAGAAATGAAAACACATGAGAGGTTCCTCTGGAACAGACACGGCCTAACAAGGAAAAGAGAATAAGGCTCAGCACTTTTGATAATTTCAAACCCCGACTAAAATAGTTTAAATGCGAATGTGTTTATCTTGGAAATGTGTTCACTGTGACCATTGCAGTTTTTAAGAGTATAAGTCGAACTAAGAGGCTCATAGTTGGTACCCTGCGTTTTCCTGGTGAAAAGTACCCATAAAAATCTACATTTAATAAATGTATATAGTTTACTGTATGTCTCTTTAAAATGAACCAGTGCTGAGAATTCTGGTTGGTGACTTTCATCCACAATGGCCATATTTAGAAATATTCCAGTTTTACCATAAAAGTATTTGCAGAAGAAAAGGGCAGCTCATAAAACATCGTGTTCCAGATAAACATGTAGAGGAAGGAACACATAATTTCTTGTTAATTGGGGAGAACCATTATAACTTACTTAGTGTGATGCTAGACTAAATTGTTTGCCAGCAGAACATAGTATTTTACACTCTGAATGTGTTTAAGAATGGCCTCTCCCTTTTTCTTTTAACAATAAATGTGGAAAATATCCTGAGGCATTATTTTTAAACTACCTTTATATAACAAGCTGATTGCATAAATATTACATTGGTTCTCGGCCTGCAGCCTATAGTGCACCATCTCATATCATGTCTGGTGATATATCTAACTTTCAAAGCCACACTAGCGAAGGTGGCTATAATACGCTTCACACTAACTGTCTAGATATATCACGACCTGTGCAATCTCTATCTGTCCATCACTAGAGTAATCTGACCATTGCGGATAAATACTGTGAAAGGTCTTAAAGCACTAGGAAGACCAGTACCTTAATCATGGCTAATCCCTGGTAGCTAGGCATGTCTTGGGGGGGCACGGGACGGACACATCACCCCAATTAGCAGTAGCTATAGCTTTAAAACCCTGTCATTAGGAGCCCATAACCTTCCTGTCACTCACCATAACTGCTGCAGCCCCTACTTAGTGGACTGTTACAATTTGTCACATTTATGCACAACAGACATGCAGCTTTAAGCACATGGTAGCATGCACACATGCTTACTTGCACCCGTAAGACAGACACATGCATGCACATAAGCAAATACACATACATCACAATGATTTCAGAAAGTAAATGGTGATATGGGAAGTCAATGCATGTATACGATTTTCAGCGAGGCAAATTGGGCATACATCATGTTGCTTGAGGGTGCATAACCTTAATAGGCAAATTTATGTATGACATTCCTCCGAGCATTAACATGAATAGACAGGGGGCGTTGCCCAAGCCACAAAGTGCCCACACCATTATGCCATGTTCAATATACACTGTGGCTGATGTTTTAGAATTATACTTTGGAAAGAAACATGTATTTCAGACAGCTTTCTTTGTTTAATGAATGATAGGGGAAAATGTATAGGCATTTTGAATGTCCATATAGCTATCAGCTCAGTATGCAGATAGGGTCCCTGGTGTTTTAGTGTGAGATAGTCTTTGCAGGCCTTTGCTAGTAGACAGTGGCGTATTAACTGTTATCTTGGCGAAAGCACTACTATTAAGCCTGCAACAATAAGACCAGGGTCAGGATGAAGTTGAATGACAGCTCAGGATGAATATAATTTCCGAGGAAGCGATAAAGAGGGGTCTTGTACTCACACTAAAAAGCAGAATTTTTTTTTTCACCAGGTTGTCTGCTCCTACATATTTTCCTTCTTTTCTCCATTCTCGAGTGAAGAGGTCAGATATAAAGGAGGACAATGACCAAGCTAGTGAGATTGATGGTGAGGATGAACAGACCAGCGGAATCTCAACTAAATCAAAGCTATTCACCGTTAATGAAAATAAGAGAGAGACCGCACTGTAAATCATCTTATGGTCTAATGTATTAGTGATAATGAATTCACGCTGCCACATTTAACCTTAGTTTTGCAATTCATTATATTTGAGATTAACAAGGGAGGGAACTTAAGTGAACTGTCTGCAGGGAATTACAGTGGGGGCCTCATTGTCAATCAAGGATTGTGTTCCGATGTCTTTCATTAGGGTTGGAGGAATTAAATAAGACTTTCTTTTAATGGCGGATGGCTCTCCCATTTAATGCTCCTCTTGCTCTCCCAAGATGGTTAACTCTTCATTACCCAAATTAAAGGCATCCATCTCTGTTGGCTCCTGCCACATTGCCATGACCTCTACCTGTCAAAACTTTCATGTAAGCTCTTGAGTGATGGATGATACCCCCAAACCCCATTGTCAAAATTATCCAGTGACTGTCCAACCCTCTCTGATCCATTCAATCCATCTCCCCAGGCTACGTGCCACCAGCCATGATTTAACAATGAAGCTGAGCCGCTAATTTACTCTTATAGAAATTAGAAACTACCTTTTAATTATATGCCTGGGAGTGTTCTAAGAGTTCACAAGTATCACCCCCAAAGCTTTTTACTCGACTTTGTGGTGGCTGATCATTTATATTCTTCAAACGTGTTATTTCAGGGGTCGTTCAACATACCTCGAACCAGAGGGAATTTGAGAAACCATCAGGAATAGGAAAGAGGTAAAGTGTTGAAATCAGTGTTCACATTTGAAGGTCAGAGCTGTTGTTAAAAAGATGATAAGATGGAAAAATACTTTAACGGCTGAATGCAACAAAATGTAAAAATATTTCTGAAAATCTGTTTATCAAGTCTGACTGAGTTAAGAAATCAGTTTTTGGAACATCATTGACTAGTGTATAGGGACTTGATCACTGATTTTGAAAACCTTAATATATGTATATATGCATGTGGAGCTCTGATCAATAGATGCTATGCACTGTGGGTGTTACTGGTTCAGCTCTGGAATTGCATCATGCTCAACTGTTTACAAACAGTCTTTGTTGAAAAAAGAAACACAGTTCTCGAACTTCCTCCCTCTTTTTTCTTCTCTATTTGCATCACCTTCAGACACATGTAAATATTCAAACACATGCCACACGTCATACATAAAACATGATATAAGTGGTCCCATTCTTGTCTGACCTCTTGTCCTCCTGCTTTTCTCCCAGACAGATGTAGATAATGCTCCAGACACACCTCACTTCCTGAGAGGAGAGTTATAGCTTCCTGGGAGAGGCACCGCCGTCCCCTGGAGCCCTGAGGAGTTCGACAGCTACCTATGGAGAGGGCACGTCTCTGACTTGTAGACCTGCTCTGAGGCTTCTCCTCTCACTTTGAGATCCTCCGTGTACCTGTCAAAGGGTCAAAAGGGTACGCTCACTGCAGACAACAGGACTGTGTTTGTGTGTCTGGGTGTGTTTGTGTTTGCGTGTGTACACATGTGTGTGTACGTGTGACCCCCCCTGTGACAGATGCCAGGCTGTTTATGTGTGAGGTGTGGGAGTGCCGGGTGGGCAGGTGGGTAGACACGCATGTGTTTGCGAGTGCATGTGTGAAGGGAAGTGTGTGTGGTTTGTTGTGGTTGGGTTTGAGCAGTAGTATAATGTGAGAAACTGCACTTGTCAGA